>NC_046312.1:56602341-56797341 GCF_009819535.1 Lacerta agilis
GGATCATTCAGTGTGCAAGTTAAGAGTTAATTCTGTTCTCAGTGTTAATCAACTACCCAAGGGTGTGTGAGAGTGTGTGTGTTGCTTAGCAACCAATGAGAGTGGCATGATCTTTGCAGAGGTAGCATTCATTCTGATTGAATGTGCCCTTCTGAGGGAGTTTCCTCCCTGTATGTGTTTGGCTGAATGTTGCCTTGCTATGTACAAGGCGTGAACTAAACCTCTCTGCTTATTTCTCCTCAGATTTCACACTGTTTTTGTCCAGTTTGCTCAGTAAAGTGTTACCAGAAGTTTTCTCTCTGTACTCTGTTTGCATTATTTAAGTGACTTTGCCAACACAACTCATATGCCCAATCCCAGCATTTGTTGAGCATCCCTCTGATATCCCCATTCACACAGCCTCTCAAGCATAGGTCTGTATTTGTTTCTTAACCTTTCTAAGACTGTGTATGACCTCAGATTTCAATAAATTCTTGAGCTTCAGGAACATCACTTTTCATAACAAAATAAAAAATAAAAAAATTCCTTCCAGTAGCACCTTAGAGACCAACTAAGTTTGTTCTTGGTATTATGTGCAAGGTGCTACTGGAAGGAATTTTTTTATTTTTTATTTTGTTTTGACTATGGCAGACCAACACGGCTACCTACCTGTAACTATCACTTTTCATGTCTGCCAGTTTAATAGGAAATGTACGGAATGTAAAGTGACTAATTACTTGGAGAACCAGACTAGAAGGGCAGAGTTCAAGAGGTCCCACCATATCGTCACATCATCTATGATTTGTTCAGTTGTGAACACAGATACTGGGCCCTCGTTCACTGCACAGTACAAACAACAGCACCAGTGTGCATTCTACCTGTGTAGAGAAAAATGTGTGATCTAATGGGTACATGCTATGACTCTAGATTTATTCAGGCACTTCCTCCATGCAGCTGTAATTTACTTGGAGAAGAGAGCAGGACCTCGCTTGCTGGCCCTGCCTAAACAGTTGCACACACACCCCCCCCGCCCTGCCCATATGTTGAAGAAAGGTCTGTAAAGGGGAGACTGCTCTAAATGTGCTGGAATCCCCCATTCTGAATCACAGGGGCACAACAGTGGAAGTAGATAAGTAGACCAGGGACCCATGGGTGTGATCATGTTCCTCAGGAGGGAAAGCCCAAACAAGAAATCTGACCGTGCTGTATATGACTGATGGGCAGGAAGAAGGTGGGATCAGGATGGGTAGTTTGTGATCCATACAAGAGACAAAGGGGCATGTGGGAGAGAGCCTCACACAGCATGTCATCTTTGCCTGTGGTCTTCAGCATGGAAGTTTCCATTGCAGAAGGGTTAAGCCACTTTTTAAACTGAGCAAGACTTTGTTTCTTCAGCCACAGGAACTGGATTTGAAATAGCTTTGAAATGTTTTTGTTTTGTTTTGTTTTGTGCTTATATTGCTCAATCACTTCAGAATGTTTCATGGAACGTGGTTCATAAATGAAATGAATAAATAATAAAACAGGAACTGCTGTGGCAGAAGCATCAAGCAGACCTCTTGCTGTGCTTACTGGTTTCCTCATGTTTGCATCTTCCTTCCTTAGACTGTGACCATTTCTTTTTCTTCTTGCTCATGTTATGGTTTCAGTGCAGTAAACATTGAAAATTATAAATTAAGTAAACAGGTATCATATGCTATTGAATGTTTCTGTGCGTGTCTTTCAACATTCTTCACAAATCCTCACATATCAAAGGAATCCTCATATATCCTATACTGTACTGTATATAATTTTTTTCTACAAAAGAATGAAAAGAATAGTGTCTGTACCTTATGAATGGGGAATTGCAATGAATTTTAGAGCAAACCTTTGGAGACTGGGCTCCTAATACTTCAGAGTATGTTAATTAAACAAAATGTAGGTAGTGAGGAATCTCTGTATCCATGTGCACTGTGGGAAGTAACTAATACTGGGAAATGAAAGGGATTTTGGATTTTATAAACTTTGAGTTTTCAGCTGGAAACTGGATTCTGTTGAGAGGATAATTTGAGGGTTACTGATAAACTATTGAATGAATGTCCCCTCCTAAAATAGATCTGAGAATTGTTTAGGAGAACATGATGGGCGTTGAAATGTCTGCGGTCAAATTCTTTCAAGGGAACACAGCAAAGTACAAGAGAGAAAGAGAAAATATGAAAGTTCCCACTTACTGTGTTCTGACACAAGGTGGCAGCTTTTACACACGTCCATGAAAATAAGAAATTATCTTTGGATATTCGTTCATAAAAAAAGCCTAGTGTTACTCTGCAGCTATCACTAAAATGACTTAATTTTATTAAAATCACAACTAGTCATTAGAAGTCTTGTCTTGTGTGATGTTATATTTTAAACATATCTTAAGGGAGCTTATCATAATGATTTTTTAACAACAACACTGAATTGGTCATTGACTAGTTTTTCTTTGTCATTTGTTGCAAATTAAAAAGACTTATCCAAAACTGAGAAAGCTGGAAGCTTACTTTCCATCAACAAAAGCTGAGATTGTGCTAGGCAGAATATATTGCATATATTGTGATTTTAGCCTTTACAAAAGTTACAGGGACAATTTTGCTTTGTACTTGTGTTGTTGTTGTTGTTCAGTCGTTCAGTCGTGTCCGACTCTTCGTGACCCCATGGACCAGAGCACGCCAGGCACGCCTGTCCTTCACTGCCTCCCGCAGTTTGGCCAAACTCATGCTAGTCGCTTCGAGAACACTGTCCAACCAGTACAGTACTTGTAGATATGTATTATTAGGCAATGTCTTCCTTAAACAAAAGTATATTCAGGTACAAATCTCTGTGCCTGAACTAACTTTCGCAGGAAGGGTGTCTGAGGAACTGAGGCAAATAATGGCAACTAGAGATGAAGTTCTAGGTCTTGTTGTTGAAATAAAAACTGTCAAGTGCCAGTACCGGATGGAATCCACCTGAGAACTCTTAAAGAACTCAAATGTGAAATTGCTGATTTTCTAACTAAAATAAGTAGCTTGTCTCTAAGGTCTGCCCTCATCACTGAGGTCTGGAAAGTGATCAATGTAACTCCATTTTTTAAAAAAGGAACCCAGCAGGTTTTTCCTGGAAATTACAGGCCAACTAGTTTAAAGAATGTTCTAGGGCATGGGTAGGCAAACTAAGGCCCAGAGGCTGGATCCGGCCCAATCACCTTCTAAATCCGGTGCGCGGACGGTCCGGGAATCAGCATGTTTTTACATGAGTAGAATGTGTGCTTTTATTTAAAATGCATCTCTGGATTATTTGTGGGGCATAGGAATTTGTTCATTCACCCCCCCCCCAAAAAAAATATAGTCCGTCCCCCCCAAGGTCTGAGGGATAGTGGACTGGCCCCCTGCTGAAAAAGTTTGCTGACCCCTGTTCTAGGGAAACGGATAGAAAGTATTGTTAAAACTTTTAAGTAAACAGGTGTAAGATAATGCTTTGTGCAATTCCTTAGTGCTAGAAAGAAACAAAACCCAAACTATCGCTGTCAACAGATAAAGGGTCCAAGAGATCAATTTGTTATTTGGCATTTTAAAGAGTCGTATTTCTTTCGCAACCTTATCAAAAGCTTTACAGTATTTCTGAAGCCCTGCCTTGGCCAAAAGAAATATGTTTGTGCATTTGCACATTGCGTATTCCTGCTGGATTCTGGGATTAAGTGTGCAAATTGATCTGACACTCTGTTGTCAGCACAGCCTGCTCATCTCTGATACTGCTGAACACAACAGTGATAGGTTCGTGCCACCCCTTCTAAAGATAGCAGATTATGAGCAAGCAGCCTTTACTCTTGCTTCAAGCTCCTTATATGAGCAATGGCTGAGCATAGGAGAGCGAATCCCCCTGTGGTCAAACAGCAAGCAAGACCCCCAACTGCTGCTGTCTGCTACAATTGATGTTGCCTTCAGCCACCTTTTGTAAAAGGGATTATAATATACAGGTAAGGGGCAGAATTCCTTGTCCAGTGGTGATGTCATACCTTCCAGAACAATGTAAATAGTTTCAAATAATATCAATATCACAGAGTCAGATATCGTATTTTTCCGTTCCCATGTATAAGATGACCCCTATTTTTTTTAAACCCCAAATTAAGAAATCAATATTTTAAAATAGTTAGGATTGTCAAAGGTAGGGTCCCCTTATTTCAAGAGCCCAAGCCCAAACTCCTGTGCATTCACCATCTGTGTATAAGATGACCCCCATTTTTGTACTAATTTTTTTTATAGCAAAAAACATCGTCTTATACACAGAAAAATATGGTAGATTTCCCTCTCTTCAGGACAATTTGCTTACAACGGAAGTGATAAAGTGTTGATGGATGATTTTTTTATATATATATTTCTATTATGTTTATATTCCACATTGTCTGAATAAGATTACAGTCATACCTTGGAAGTCGAACAGAATCTGTTCTGGAAGTCCATTTGACTTCCAAAGCGTTCTACTACCAAAGCATGGCTTCTGATTGGCTGCAGGAAACTCCTGCAGTCAATTGGAAGGCACGGACACCCCATCAGATGTTCAGCTTCCGAAAGAACATTCGAAGACCGGAACAGTCACTTCTGGGGTTTGATTGTTTGGGAGCCAAAATGTTCGAGAACTAGGCTGTTCGAAAACCAAGGTACTCATACAACTGTACTGATGGATAATGTTTGTTTGTTTGTTTTGTTATTAAATTTGTATCCTTTCTTTCCCTGCAAGAATTCAGGCTGGCACACATGATTCTGCACCTCCTCATCTTAACCTTAAAACAACCCTTTGAGTTGGGTTGGGCTACTACTGACTCAAGATCACCTAGGGAGCGTCATAGCTGAGTGGAGATTTGAACCCTGGTCTCCTTGGTCATAGTCCAACACTCCAAGCAAAAATGCAAATATGGAAGTGGGTGTTCAGTGTTAATGTCAAAGTTAACGTTGCAGCATAGCAGAGTCATGAGATGCAAAGGTCCTCACAGTGGGTTAGAATTATTATATTGCACACAGCGCCTAGAACAAACATGTTGAATAACGTAAGGGAAAAAAAGAATTAATGTGTGAGATTTGAATGCAGTAACAAGAATGATAAATGTGCTTCTTCAAATAATCACCCCCCCCCCAAAATAAGAACAGAGTCGGGAATGTGTACTGGAAAGTTTAGTATAGCACTTGCTTTGATGCAACATCATCTACCTTTCCTGCAATCAAATCAGGATGAATGCTCAATAAACAGGCCATTTGGTAGCAAACAAAGTTACATCGTATACATGTGGGGAGGATTAGGTTCCCTATTGTTCCTGTAAATCTCACACTTTGTAAGCAAAACACGATGGACTGTGCAAAATCCAAATAGGTTAGGGGATAGGGTTTGCCCCGAGATGCTTCTCATCCATGACCTCTGAAAGTGAGAGAGGTGGGGGCACAGAGTGGGGGGGGTAGAGAGATCCCAAACTCCAGAATTTATTAAACAATCATTTGTCTCCAAGTTGTCTCGCTCTGTGGGGATGGTGCTTCAGGAGAAAAGCTATTGGGAAGAAGCTTAGCCAGCATGAAAATCCACTGGCTTTTTATCCCGGGACTTTTGCTCACATGTCTAGTATTATTCACATGTGATTTCTTTTCTCATTTAACATCTTCTGGGCTGTTTTGGTTTGTGAGGTCAATGGGATTAGATTTTATTAGCACAGTAAAGCTCAATAATAAATAAGTGCATAAATAAATACGGCACTAGAAGCAAATCTGATTATGATTAAAGCACATCTGCTCCCCTTTTCAGGGTTTCAAAATCTGGATTCCCACTACAGTATGTGACCTTTGCCTGGTACTTATATCAGTCATGGTCAATGAACTGCAACAGCATGGCAATATTAGTAGCTCACTGATTCAGCCTAGTCTGTTACTCTCTCTTTTAGATTGCAAAAGAAGATAGTCCAAAATAAGAAGAATGAAACAATTGTAGCAAGACCACTTCTTCCTGACAGTAAGAGCTGTTTGACAGTGGAATTTGCTGCCAAGGAGTGTGGTGGAGTCTCCTTCTTTGGAGGTCTTTAAGCGGAGGCTTGACAGCCATCTGTCAGGAATGCTTTGATGGTGTTTCCTGCTTGGCAGGGGGTTGGACTGGATGGCCCTTGTGGTCTCTTCCAACTCTATGATTCTGTGATTCTATGATTCTATGCTTGGCACCAGGTTGGCTGCAGGAATTGCTAGAAGGAGATGTACAAGGCGCCATCCAATCATTTTAGGGACTTCACTTCAGATTTGTGTAGGGTTTACTCTTTAGCCTTTTCTTCTCTCGAAGATATCCTGCAAGGCAGTGGAGGTCAGTGATGGATTAAACCCTGTGGAAATCTCAGAACCCCCTCTCAGATTGTTCCCTAACACATTTTTTTTATTTTATTACTTTTACCTACCAACACTTTTAATAAACCAAATCAATATTATATTGATCCATTGTTGCAGGGCCCCTAAAAGGCATGGGGCCCATAGGCCGGAGCCTACCCTGCCTAATTTGTAATCTGGTACTGGTGAAGGTTTAGGATCAGAATTTTCCTTCTCCTACATGGGCTTCCCTCCCAGGTTGATGAGCCCCATCTGCCCCTCACCTCCCTCTACAGCATGTATAATATTTCCATGACTTCTGTTCAGAGGGCATTTCTATCCATTAGGTGGGTGATGCTCACTGACCTCTAATAATCCCAACAAATAGCCGCGTCAATATAGTGGAATTTTATGGGACTCCTAGTAAATCTGCACACCCACCCACCCACCCCTTGTTACTCACTTTCCATTATCAGCAATAAATAAGATTGTTCTCATAAAGCTTTAAAACTGTAACTGGCAGTGAAAGGCAAATTAGAGATAAAGCCCATTGCTAGGTGTTTATAACCGATGAACTGATATCTCACCTGTGCTTCTGTTCAGTTTTTGTTTCTGTAGCTACCAACTTATCTCCCTTGAAATACTCATTAAAGGCGTAGGAGACAAGCGGTGTGACTTTCCTACCCGTCGTCAAAGTTCAGGTGGGAAAGACTGAACAAATTCTGTGACTGGATCATGTGTGCTTCGACCATCATAATTAAAGAACAATAAATGTTTCACCTCTGAGCTCCTTCCAAGGAAAGTAGTAGCAGGAGAGGGGGAGGATGAGGGGGTAGGGGTCCTTTCTAAACATGTGTGACATAGCAGGGCCAGAAGTTCCACAGCTGGCCTATCACAATGCCTTCTTGCTACATGGGGCACCATACAAACACCCAGGTTATGTAAGGTCATTTGTAAATACTACTACCTCCTTTGTTACCTTTGTGAAGTAAAATAGGACAGACCTACATGCGGAACGTCAGTGCCCAGTTCCAGTGGCGGAGCTTCATGCTCCGGCACCGGGGTGGCGGAGAGCAGGTGGGGGAGGGGCCGGCGTGTGTCCTGGGGGCATGACGCCATGCCCGCATGGGTGTGGTGCCCAGCGCAAGTGGGGGGGCAGTCACGATGGCACCCTACCAGGATCACGCTGCCGGGGGTGGTGCGCTCCCCCACACTCCTCTTCCTCCTCCAGTGTCCAGTTCTTTACCTTTTTTCATTTCAACAGTCTTTATTGTTGTTTTTCAGTTAATTTGGAGCTAATTTCCTTCCTCGGGGCATCTGATATGTTGCAGTGTCTCTGGCTCATTATGTTGGTATGGAAGAATGCCAGTTCATTAACAAGAAGGTGCCTGGTGCAATTGTTTGGGTGATGTTTTAATGTATTTTAATATTTGTTGAAAGCAGCCCAGAGTGGCTGGGGAGACCCAGCCAGATGGGCGGGGTTCAAATAAATTATTATTATTATTATTATTATTATTATTATTATTATTATTATTATTACCATCACCATCATCATCATCATCATCATCACATTGATTTTTGCTGTCTGTGGTTCTGTGTGATCTTGGGGACAATTTTGAATGACAGCCCTATGCTTTCAGAAAAGTTCTTCTCCATCTTTAGTGTTCCTTTTTCATTTTGTTGTATATTTCTTCTTGCTTGCTTCTTTTCATGCACCCACCTCTTCTACCTTTATTTTCTGTTTCTAAAAAACATGTGGCTTAGGAACAGTCACCATGTCCTTAGGGACATGTGAAGCTGTGGTCCTCCAGATGTTGTTGGATTCCATCTCCCATCCAACCGGATCGGTGAGGCCAATGGCCAAGGATGATGGGAGCTGTAACCCTGAAACTTCTTCAGAACCTTGAGTACCCTACACCTGCCTTTTGGGGATCAGGTTCACATTTCGAAAACCCAGGCTTAACTTTCTATATTTTCATTGTCAATCACTTATTTATGTTTCCAATCCAAGCTAATTGCACTGTGATCAGATACACAACATGCATCAATATCACAGTCTTGAATTTGATGGTACAAGGATGCTGATATTAAGAAAAAATCCAACCTAAAACAATTTTTTATGTACTTGACTATGAAATGTAAACTTCCTTTCGGTAGGATGCTTTAAGTGCCAAGGGTCAACCAGATTCATCTCTTGCATGTACTTTTTGAGATTTTCTCTAATTAATTAATCTTTTTTTATGAAGGCGTGTTTCTATCCAGGTTAGGATCAATTATTTCATTGAAATCACCTCCTATTATAAGTTTATCATATGTACTTTGACTCAGATGACTAAAACATTGATAAAACATATCTATGGAATCTACATTTGGCCCATACATATTAATCAACCTTATTACCATTTCGGCAATTTTCACACAGAGAATTAAAGAGTGTTTTGTCATCTGGCTCTTGTATTGAATCTCATGTATCAGTATTTTTGCATAGTGATTTCACTTGACTTGACTTATTTAGTTGCACTAAGTATCCTTACCGTACAGTCCTATAGCTGCTTACCTGAATTCAATGGAACTTCCAAGCAGACATGTATAGGATTGCACTTGACTTCAAACCTATGCACACTTTCATGAGACTCAGTTCTCCTCAACAAATTGGGATTTGCTTCTGAACAAGAATGCAGAGGAGTCCACTGTTAATATGTTTTAACATCTGACTCAGAACACCACCTACCAGCCAGCTGTATATGCCATGACCCCAACTAAGAAGAAAGCTAAGAAATGATTAGTTTATCAGTCATTACTTTATCGGGCATTGGCTTGTGTAGAACACATTCGTTTACGTATCTGCTACATCCGAAATCTAATGTTCAGCCTATGGCTATTTGTAGTCATGATGAATTCAATTGCCTTATTACATCAGTGAATCACAAGGTGAGAAGATTTAGCATCTAATGTTTCCCTGTATTTTAGCTCTTGGGTATCTTTTGAGGGGAAAGGTTAGGAATAATGAAATAATGAATCACAATTTGATCTTTTAAAATATAACTCACCTGGTGTCCATCGAACTGTAGGATCTCTCTGCCTTTTTCTGATTCAAGTGCAGCTCTCATCTTCTTATGGGAGAACAGATAAAAATAAGTGAATCAGCCTGTGGCTAATGTTACACATTATATTGATAAACTATTAATAGATAATGCTCAAATGCAGAGTGTGGTTTCCAACAGCCCATGGAATTATGCTTGAAGACGGTACCATACATAGAAGTGCTAGGTTTTGCGGCAAAGTAAATTGCTTTCTGCATTGTGTGTGTTATGCCTGCTCAAGTTTCCATCATTAGATGGCTGTTACTTTACTCAGCCAATGCCACTCAGCTGATGTTACTTTCATATAATGAATAATAGTATCTGGGATGAAGAGGCATAACAGGAAAGTACAGTAGAAGCAGTCATAAAACATGGAAAGGTGGGCTGGGAACATGAAAAATGTTAATTGTTTCACAACCAAAGTAATAGATATGTTCATCTAAAACCCCTCACCCTCTAAAGGCTGTTAAGGGCACCACAGCTTCTGTCTTTCCTGGGGATCTGCGCTGCGGAATTTTCACCCCCCCCTTTCCAGGGAAAAGAGATTGTTGTATCCCTAAAAACCCATGGTGGGGCAGAAGCCTTAGGGTAGAGATGTCCTTGCTTGGGTGCTGGTGACACTACTCCCACGATCTTTTAAAGATTCATTTTAAGTTGTTCTTTTATTGATTGAAATAATGTGATATAATTGTTCTTAATACAGTATGTAGGAAAGGTCTAAGTGGACAACATCAGGTTTTAGCTTATAGCATACTAGCTGACCCAGCCACGTGTTGCTGTAGGTGATTTAGTGAAATGGGAAAGGAAGATACAGCATAAAAGAGAAATCGTACTTTTCTGTACAGGTTTAAGCGTTTAAGTCCAAATTGGGTCTTTTCTGTTTTCCCATTTGTTTTTGTCTTCTTGTATACTACTTATGGGACCCAGGTGGCGCTGTGGGTTAAACCACAGAGTCTAGGGCTTGCCGATCAGAAGGTCGGCGGTTCGAATCCCTGCGACGGAGTGAGCTCCTGTTGTTCGGTCCTAGCTCCTGCCCACCTAGCAGTTCGAAAGCACGTCAAAAGTGCAAGTAGATAAATAGGGACCACTCCAGCGGGAAGGTAAACGGCGTTTCCGTGTGCTGCTCTGGTTAGCCAGAAGCAGCTTTGTCATGCTGGCCACATGACCCGGAAGCTGTCTGCGGACAAACGCCGGCTCCCTCGGCCTATAGAGCGAGATGAGCGCCGCAACCCCAGAGTCGGACACGACTGGACCTGATGGTCAGGGGTCCCTTTACCTTTATACTACTTATCATTAGTACTATTGAAGTTTTTGAGTTATTTTTTCTCGATTGTCTGTATGTTCTGTGTCAAGTTGTGGGTGGACACAGCAGACGACACAGTGATTTCCAAACAGCTCTTGTTTATTCTCAGGCTGGAACAGAAGTGAGCTGAAGGCCTCAGCAGCCTGCTTATATAGAACTCAGCTACAAAGCAACAGTAACAACTTTCTGTAGTTAACCAATCCCTGAACGTCACTTTTCAATCCCTCATTTGCATATGCGGACCCGAGTGAAAACTGCAGCAGAATGAACTATATACACACACCCCTAGTGGCCTAGGGTGAGAACTTCAATACATAACTTTCTGGGTCTGCGTCAGCGGCAGAGGCCGAGAAAGCGGCCTTTAAGGCCGGTTGGGGTCTGGCGGCTATGGTGGAGGCCGGAAAAGCGGCCGAGGTGAGTGAGGAAATTATGGACGCGGCTTTTTATTGCGCCCTGGATCTCTGTAGGCAATTATTTTTTGTTTGTTTGTTTTCGTTCTCCCTAGCTGTTGAGCCAGGCGAGGTGAGGCAGAAAATGGCGGGCGCGGTTGCCAGGCAATATCAACATTTGCAGTTGATCTGCCTTTTCATTGGAAGGTGGCAGTGACGTCCGATGAAGAGCTGCAGTACCAGTATAGCCGCCACTGGAGGGCGATGTTTTGTTACCTTTCCTGTTGGTTCTTTTCCCATCATGCCTGGCAGGGTCTGCTGGCTGAGTTTTGAGGTCCAAAAAAGGGTTTTTTACCTTGCACAGGTGTGACATTTGTATACCCCATGTAGCTAGGAACACTCCCATATAGGAATGTGGTGTTGTGTCCAAATTTGATACGAATTGGTCAAGCGGTTATGGAGCAAGGCTTTCACCAACAAACACTTAGCTTGAACATTTATATATATATAGATTGTGGCAGAATTTGGCCTATGCTTCCCAGCAAGTATTCTGATTTTCGGTGTGGTTTTCTGTTCACCCAGCATTGAAATAACCTGGATTTACCTCCATAACCTCTGTGCATCTTTAATTAGTTCATTAACTTTTATAGGAACTGGAAAGCTGTGATTTATTACTCATTAGAAATCCATTTCACCCCTCATTACAAGCTTTGAAGTTCTAAAACATAAAGATGCCTTTCAAAGGATGCTATAAAGCAAAGTGTTAGTTAATGAGTCACTTTATGTCTTTACCAGAAAGATTGCTACTTGTTTTTATTGATGCCTTATATCATGCTAGTGATCGCCAAGCTTTGAGAAGTTTCACTCACTCCTAAACCTTTGGAAAATGTTTACATCTTCATTTCCTCCCATGAAAATTGGTGCGGGGGTGTGTGTCAGGCTGAGGTTTATTCTTGAAATGCAGAACAGTGTTCAAGGTAAATATTGCACCAGCCTGGATCCAGAACAATCAGTGGAACTTAAGTTGTGACTAACTTTTCATATTTATTTCAATGGGACTTAAAGTGTGACTAGCTTAGTCTGAATCCAACCCTTTCCATTTTACTTTATCCTCTTCCCTTTGAATGGAGGTGTGGGGGAGCTGACATTCAAAGATGAAAGTAGAGTTGTGCCCTGACTGTGTATATCAGGGTTCTACATTTATTGTGTTGCAAAGAAAGGTTCATACAGAATGTTGGGTGGTTAAATTAAACCAAAGGCCACTTTGCCAGTGATTGCACTGAAATGCAGACATGAAGTTGGCATTCTATTTTTCCTTGGTTCACTCACTACCAGTGGTAAAAGGTAAAGGTAAAGGACCCCTGGTCGGTTAAGTCCAGTCAAAGACGACTATGGGGTTGTGCCGCTCATCTCGCTTGAGGCCAAGGGAGCTGGCGTTTGTCCACAGACAGCTTTCCAGGTCATGTGGCCAGCATGACTAAACCACTTCTGGTACAACAGAACACTGTGACGGAAACCAGAGCACACGGAAATGCCGCTTACCTTCCCGCCACAGTGGTTACCTGTTTATCTACTTGCACTGGTGTGCCCCATCACAGGGATTCAAACCACTGACCTTCCAATCGGCAAGCCCAAGAAGCTCAGTGATTTAGACCACAGCGCCACTGGTGTGGTAGCATTCATCGGTAGATAGCCAGGCAAGCTTCCTTACTGGCAGCATGTACTTCAAAGTATGGGTGAGACAATGGCATATACACCTCATTGATGGAATTGTAGGAACAGGGTCTCTGCGTGACCAGGTGTTGGTGTGGAGACTCTGGCTTACCTGTTCTCTGACATGTGTGGCATACATGAGGGAATCTACTGGTAATGCCTAAACCAGAGCTTTGACTCACCATGAAGTATTAAGCTTTCTCTAACCAGTACTCTCAGCAAATACATAATCCAGTTAATCACATCTTCCTTATAAGGTACTTTAAATCACTTTCCACTCTCCGGCCCTGGGACAGAAAGTCAAGAGAACAGCAAGAACCTATGCATCATTTGGAATGGCTCTGAGTTGAATATGCAACAAAGTCGCTGTGTTCCCGGAGCCACAATGGAACTTCCTCTCCCTTTCCTCACCATGAACACTCCCTGCCCCCAGCACATGAGCCAGAGCCCGTGAAAGGAATTCACATATCGTAGGAGGCAGCAAACTTTGTCCTTGCAGGACAAATGTTTGTGGGCATGCTGCCAATGTGCCTGCAGGCATGCATGTTTATGGGCAGAGGCGGAGCCCCACTCAGTTGAGAACCCTGAAAAAGCATGATTCCTAGTGGGGTGGAGCACTGCCTGTGCATATGCGCTTATACACACTGAAGAACATGATGGATGTACCCATAAATGCACATGTAGTAAAGAAGATGGAGACTGCCACTTTCTGCCATACGTGTGTGTGCACAGAAGCTGTTCTATTTAAAGGGCTTTTGTTTTGCCCCCAACAGCAGACCAGCATTGGCATGAAGGTGCTGGCTCCCTCTTAGGTGGACCAGAATGGTGCCACAGGGCAGGTGTTCCCAGATGTGCAGTGCCAGATGTTGTGTGCAGCATTCCTCTCCCTCTACAATTGGCTTCTGCAGATCCAGAAGGCCAATCCTCCTGCAGAACACCACCCAAACACTCCTGTTTCCTCTGCTGCTGAACTGAGACCTAAAGACACAAATCTATGAATTAATCTAAAATCTTGTGAATAAATATATATATATTAACTTCAAAAAGGTACCGGAATAGCATATGGATATAATATTCCTTTATGTCTGCAGGGACACAATTTGTTCCTGCTTCAACATCAGACACTCTTGCAAGCCGTGACTGTTCTCATCTTCAAAATATTTTTTCTTATCCAGGAGTAATTAAGTTGAACAAATTAATGGAGTAACTTTCAGATTATTTATTGCTCGTTGTCAGATACTGTACCAGACGGTCCATGGCTCTCAGGAGCATATATCAACATTTTATTATGTTATTACTGCTAGTTGACCTGGCAAACAGATGATATAACTATCATTAGGTACCATAATGATAGAAATATGTACATTCCAGGATTAGCAAGCTTGTTCCTCAAGCCATTCCCTGGAATGACTGTGTTTTTGTTGTGTTGTAAATTTCCTATAAAGAAATAACATTCTAGTGAGCTGAGTTCAAGAGAAGGTGAAAATTACACTCAGTGCAAGCTGATGTTACAGATTCGATTTAGGTCTGGCTTAATAAAATGAATGCTCCATTGCTCCATAGATGTGCAGAAGAATAAACACTGGAATAGTCTGTAGCAGTCCAAAAACAATGGGGAGTCTTGTGTTACATTAGAGACTAACACATGTCTTCTGGCATACACTTTCATGGACCAGAAGTCACTTTATTATTGTACGATATAGAACAGGGGTCAGCAAATGTTTTCAGCAGGGGGCCGGTGCACTGTCCCTCAGACCTTGTGGGGGGCTGGATTATATTTTGGGGGGGAAAATGAACAAATTCCTACGCCCCAAAAACAACCCAGAGATGCATTTTAAATAAAAGGACACATTCTACTCATGTAAAAAAACGCTGATTCCCGGACCATCTGCGGGCTGGATTTAGAAGGCAATTGGGCCGCATCCGGGCCCCGGGCCTTCATTTGGGGACCCCTGATAGAGAGCGTCAAAGGGCTGCTAAGGAAAAAGATACTACATTTAACACTCAATAAAGTTCTTATTGGAATAAACTCATCGCCACAAGGTGGCACTGTGTATCTCCTTTACAGATTTCTGGTTTTGTTCCCCCCACAACAGCTATGACAAGCCCCTTTTCTATTTCAACTTAAAAGTAGAGAGTTTAAATAATATCAACTTCTGCTGGTATAAGAGGATTTTGGATTTCTTCTGAGAGGAATTAAAGGTGCTGCGTGGGCGTGATTAATACAAATATTTTATATCCCCCTCACATGAATGTTTTAACATTTCAGAAAGAAAGAATAAAATGCAGCAGGTAAGTATGAAAACTTTGGAAGACACTAGATTTCGTATCAAGCATCTAAACGGCGGGTTTAAATGAAAGAGAAAGCACTGATAAGAAAAACAGATACTCATTTACTTCTTTGCAAATATGTTCTTCATGGCACACAAATGCCATTGTGTGCTGCCCTTTCTCTATATGCTATTTTCCTGCCCATTCATCTCTCTCTGTGAACTCCTCATGGTGCCTGGAAGATAAAAACGTGATTGACGTAAGTGTAATGAACAGGCTAGGGGCAAAATTACTTCATCTATGTAACATACCCCAAAGTGCCTCTTTTTGTCCCCTCCCCCTTCTCTTTTAGATTCTTATATTTCCATTCTGTTTGATTACCGGTAATAATAATAATAATAATAATAATAATAATAACCTGACCCCATCAAACTGGCTATTTTATACTTCAGATACTGGGGATGTGTATAGTAGAGGTGCTATTGTGGAGATCTGGAGGGAGCCAGGCTGAGGAATGAGGCTGTAATTGGGGTGGTTATGAGTTCACTTCCAAGAAAACAGCCTGAGCATGTAGGGAATAGATATACAGAGCATATATTTGAAGCAAATTAAAGGCACATGACTTCCCCAAAGAATCCTGGGAACTATAGTTTGTTAAGGGCACTGGGAACTGCTGCTGCTTGCAGGGTAAACTACCATTTCCAGGATTCTTTTGGGAGGAAACATATGCTGTACACAACTAAAGAGAAGTAGGTAGCACAGCTATTGGGCTCAAGGAGCAAGGAGATTTAGCAATTCATACCTGCTGGGCTCATACACTGTGATTTCCTGCAAGATTCTGTCAGTGAGGGTTCTGTCAGTGATGGCCGCCCCTGAATATCAGTCAGGACTCGGAGCAGGGGACGTGTGTCTGAGCATAGCACTTCTTACAGGGCCGTCTTTACCTGGGGTGCAAGGGGTGCGGGGCACCCAGGGGCTGAATTTTGGGGGGCGCCGGGCGCCCAATGCTGAAGCTGCCTAAGCTCTTAACTATCTACCTGTTATAAAATAATAAATAATTTTGATCAAACTAGAAAAACAAAATACAGTGGTACCTCAGGTTACATACGCTTCAGGTTACATACGCTTCAGATTACATGCTCCGCTAACCCAGAACTAATGCTTCAGGTTAAGAACTTTGCTTCAGAATAAGAACAGAAATCGTGCTCCGGTGGCACAGCGACAGCGGGAGGTCCCATTAGCTAAAGTGGTGCTTCAGGTTAAGAACAGTTGCAGGTTAAGAACGGACCTCCGGAATGAATTAAGTACGTAACCAGAGGTACCACTGTACATGTATACCTACCTAGGTATGCCACAATTTCTGTTCTCAACCTGAAGCAAAGTTCTTAACCCGAGGTACTATTTCTGGGTTAGCGGAGCATGTAATCTGAAGTCTGTAACCTGACGCGTCTGTAACCTGAAGCACCTGAAGCACCTGTAACCTGAGGTACCACTGTACAAATTTGGTCTTTAAATATAGTTCAGTATTAATTCTCAAATATGGATGAGAGCTCCATTAACCAACCCCGAATAGATGTCAGGATCATTAGATGCAGCAGGTCTTGAGGTATTCTCAAAGTTGAAGTGGGACCTCTGCTGAAAAGCCACCCATTTTCTGGGCCTCAAGCACCTTCATCAACCACCCTCTGTTGTTCCACCCCACCCACACAGGATTGGTTGCTGTTTCCCCTGTTTCTATATATGCTCCTTCTTCTTGACAGCAGATTTTGTGGTATATCTTGTGAATAGCTCAGGTCCCTGGTCTTGGCTTTGTCTTGCTGCCTAGCCTTCCTGGACCTCTCCTTGTTCTGCAGCACCAGTGGTCTGTTACGGACTTCCCTTTGTCTCACCCTGCCTGCTGGGATTGTTTCCTTGGAACTGAACTTAGCATCTCAACTATACCTTTGTCTCATCCCTCAACCAAATTTCTCGGCCAGCTCCCAAACCTTGGGTGCACCAATTCATTATGCTGTCCTGCTGCCTAATCACCACAGGCCCGCATTCTGTGGGGAGTCACTAGATGATAAGAAGTCAGCTCTGTCTTTAGCATATGTGCTGCCAGGGTGCAAAGATCCACCCAGCACCCCCAAATTTAGTTTAGCCCCCAAATTAACTTTTATTATCCTTATGTCAGACACCACATTTACGCCTTATCTCTTGTTTACGAAAGAAGGGAGGAAAAAGAAACAAACTTTTTTATTTGCTCATTTATTTACAATACACTCATACTTAAGTATACAACACCACCACACTTAAACTTATAAGTATTGTTTAGGCACCTACCGGTACTTAGGAGAAACATCAGTTGTGTCAAAGGTGCTGCTGCCTCCGCTGCCACATAGCAGCTCAATACAATATGTAACATAATATTTTGATGTAAGAGTTAATTTCGCGTGCACAGCGCCGTTGTGAATGAGTGCACAAAGTCGAAGGTCCTTTAGTGAAACAGTAGGTACAGTAGTACCTCGGGTTACAGATGCTTCAGGTTACAGACTCCGCTATCCCAGAAATAATGCTTCAGGTTAAGAACTTTGCTTCAGGATAAGAACAGAAATCGTGCTCTGGCAGCGGATCGCGTTCGCAAACCGAGCGTCCACTGTACAACTATTTTGCCATATACCTTATTTGGTTTCATAGTGAAGCACTCACATTTATGGAAGGGTGGTGACAGAGCACATGCCTTGCAAGTAACCCTGTCAAGCCATTGCCTGATATTGTAGGTCAATACCAAGACTGATGGATCAATGATCTCGCCTGGTATAAGGCAACTTCCTCTGGTCCTATTTTACCATGCCATATCCCAACCCACGTTTGGATGCTTTGAAAGTTCACCTGTGAAGGCATGGGGTTATAGAATATGTTACATCCCAGCAGAGGAGAGCAATACCCATCTGGGTAACCTCTTGATTCATACTTGGCATCAACCAATGCCCACTTAATCGGGACAGTTAGTAATGCAAGACAAGGATAGTGCCTGGGAGAGAATTCACAGTGTTTTCACACAGAAGTGATTCTCCAGGTACACTGGCTTGAAGGAGCATTTGCAAGCCTAATTTGTTGTATATCACTCTCCATGATGCTTTGCCATTGTGATGCTTCTGCAGAATTGCCCTGTTGCACCATTTGCTTGATCAAAGCCTTTCTTGTTTACCGCACTGTTGTGGCAGTGTGTAGTTCTAAGGTTTCCAATTTCCACATTTGGGGAATGCCAATGAACTATAAAATAATTAGCTAAGAATCGGCTCATGCAACTTAAATCATTTTATGATGCTACATGTTCCCATCGACCAGTGGGTTGGTTCACATGCAGGTGAGACCGCTCTATTTGCATTGTAATTACCTGCTTTTAGTTAGCAGGTAGGTACCTGCATGTCCTATCTAGTGGTTCCACAGAGAGTCATATAAATTGGAAGATGAAAAGGAACAGCAATTCACTGTTGTTGAAATCTGTACAGCTGCTCCACCCTGACACCCCCTTACTAAATGTTCAGGCAATTCCTTCACCTGACACTTGGGGGTTGTTTGTTTAGATAAATCCTTGTCTCGTTTACATATCAGTTGTGAGTTAAGAAGGACATACACTATTCTCCACAAAGTCTTACAAGGCTTTCACTCCAGTTCAAAACTATTGAGATCTCCTTGCATACTAAAGGATATGCCTGCTAATGTGATTACTAATAACTGTGCCTCTTAAAATTAATAACGTTTACTAGGAAATTTGCATGAACTGATACTCAGTGTGCTGCTGGCTATCAGGGTAACATACAACAGCTGAACCAAAGCCATCCAAAAGTGAGAGGTTCAGGTTGTAATAAGTATTTAAATTGGTCAGGTTGATAGCCTAAATTTGCAATGCTATAGACAATTGTCTGGGAATAACTCTCTGTGAACTCACATGGGCTTGCTTCTGTACTGAACTATGTAGGAGGTCATCTTTGGTGGAACAATCAGTAGGTGAATATGAAGGTTGCTTGTTCAATATATTGGTGCAGGACCTGTGTATGGAAATACCTTGCTCAAAGGAAGACAGAAAAGGAAATGGGGTGATCTGTTTCTTAAATTCAGCCATTCTTTGTTATGTTTTTAGGTTCTCCTGAAAAGAAATGGGGCGTCACTGCACCCAGTTCATTCCACTTGGAGCCCTGGTGAAATACCTTCTACGACAATTATGAGTTTTACTTTTGCTTGTATTATGTTACAAATGCCTTTTTATTTGTTCAAAAGCTATGCTTGTATCTGTTTTTTGTCTTTTTACGATAGAATAATAATAATAATCTGATCTACTTTCCCAAAGTCTAAATTCAAGAAGCTAACATTATGGTTGGATTAAAACAACCATATTTAGAATCCATTGGATATCCTTCTAAAAGGTTTAAGAAATGGAAGCCTAGAGATTTTGGGTTGGCATGGTACATGTGGTTTCCAGAGTTAGCTTTCTTCCAAATTCAGAGTTATTTGGATAAAATGCATGGGTAGGCAAACTAAGACCCGGGGGCCGAATCCAGCCCAATCACCTTCTAAATCCGGCCCACGGACGGTCCGGGAATCAGCGTGTTTTTACATGAGTAATAATAATAATAATAATAATAATTTATTTATACCCCACCCATCTGGCTGGGTTTCCCCAGCCACTCTAGGAGGCTTCCAACAAAATATTAAAATACAACAGTCTGTCAAACATTAAAAACTTCCCTAAACAGGGCTGCCTTCAGATGTAAAATGGAGTAGAACATGTCCTTTTATTTAAAACACATCTCTGGGTTATTTGTGGGGCCTGCCTGGTGTTTTTACATGAGTAGAATGTGTGCTTTTATCTAAAATGCATCTCTGGGTTATTTGTGGGGCATAGAAATTCGTTCATTTTTTTTTTTCAAAATATAGTCCACAAAATATAGTCCAAGGTCTGAGGGACAGTGGACCGGCCCCCTGCTGAAAAAGTTTGCTGACCCCTGCTATAATGTATCCCTCTCCCTAAGGGTCAGGCTAAGTTACTGCTGTCAGCTGCTGTTAACAGATAAGGGCCATTTGCCATAGGTGGCTGTAATTGTAGCTTGTGCCCAGGTCATTTGCCTTTTGCACCAGACAATATTAGTTCCTATCGATATGCAAACATGGCATGTTTGGTTTGCATTTAGTGTAAGTCTCATGTACTCTGTACACGTCTTTATTATTTTGCCAGAAACTATGCTTAATTCTGCTTCTTGTTCCTTTAAACCAGTCAGTGGTTACAAAGGCTTTGACTGTGATCCAGCAGGATTCTTATATATGGGTTAAAAGTTGCTCCTTAGCAGTTAAAACAGTCCTGTCTCATAACACAAGAAAATCTTCAATAAAAGCTATTTAAAACAACAACAACAACCATCAATTCCTCTTCTCTGAAACTCTAGGAATTGTAGCTGTGCAGATTTCACACTCGTGGGCAATGTTGAATCCACAATAAACTGCTGTAGGGGGCGCACCCCCGTTGGTGCGGTACTTTGATCAAGATTATATAACTCATTTCTGTGCCTATGATTCAGCACGTGTATGGTTGTTATTGTTCTGTTACTATTTGAGTTATAACCTTATCACAAGGTGCAAAGTCCTTAAAGTGATTTACAGAGCACAGTATCCCAGCATAATCAATAAAACATCAACATTTCAGACTAATAAAAATCACGATGAGCCTAAACAAAATGAAGAGCATAACATTTTATAACAGCAAATTACAGTGGTACCTCTGGTTACATACTTAATTCATTCCGGAGGTCCGTTCTTAACCTGAAACTGTTCTTAACCTGAAGCACTACTTTAGCTAATGGGGCCTCCCACTGCCGCTGTGCCGCCAGAGCACGATTTCTGTTCTTATCCTGAAGCAAAGTTCTTAACCTGAAGCGTTATTCTGGGTTAGCGGAGTCTGTAACCTGAAGCGTATGTAACCCAAGGTACCACTGTATTCTCCCCTCCCACCGTCATTCAAGTTCCTTAAAAGAGTGTCAAAAATCCCATTGCTCGCATTGATGAAGATCAGCAAGCCCAAGAGGGGTTTAGACCACAGTGCCACCCGCGTCCCTGTTTCACTAGTAGAGCATTTGCAGAAGACTTCAGGTTCAAAAAGAACCATCTCTTGTTCAAAGGAACTCAGCTTGAGATTTCCGAGAGCTGTTGCCAGTCAGAATTCATAACACTGCATTAGATATCTGAAAAGTCTGACCTATGAATATCAAAATACACAATACTGGGTTCTGTGTTTGAACACTTTGACCTGTATACATCATCTTGCTTTTACATTTCCATGTCAGAATTTTTAGGCATATTGAAGTTACAGTCAGACTGATCTTTCAGCTCATTATGAGGTTGGCTGGCTGGGAAACAGGCACAGGATCACACCCTCCATTTCAGATCTTAAAACAAATACCATCCTTCTTGTTATATAAACACACATATATTTAAGTGGGAAGTTGACTCTGCCTTTAATCATGCCAAAATTGCTGTTGTTGCCACCAGATTGCATGTGTTCATAGACTGGGGTTGCTACCCAGCCATTAATTCTGGCTAAGCCAAGTTAATAAATGGCTAAATAAAGAATTTTGATTAGTAAAGGACCCACTCTAAGTACTAGGTTGTTCCTTATTTTCCTAAAATAAGTCATCTTATTTCCTCTATTACTTAGCTAGCATTTAAGCACTTTGAAGAATTAAAGCACATTATAACTTGCACAAGAGGGATATTCTGATAGGAAGTGTTTGTAGTGGTCATATAAATTACCCACAGTTATCCAAAATAACTAAGAACAGCTTGTGAGGTTAAGTGGCATCTTGCAATGAAGTTTCTACAGTTAGCTCAAAGTCTGATTTGGTTATTCCCAGCGTTGCTTTAATATAATTTGTTGTGAATGATGGGGTCAGATTTCATTTAGATTCTTAATAAGTGCAAAATTAATTCTATAGGAACAAAGCATTTCCTTCATGTATTTATCCAAATGTATTTATCCAAAGACAAATCTAAGGCTGGTTAGGGCTGCACACACAACCACCAGTTTAAATAATGCAGCAAGGTCAATCTTTTTCTCAGTTCAGGCCAAAGCTGGTTTGGTTGCAAATGCATCATTCCATAAGAAACAACAGGACAGATACAGGATACACATCGACTGTGGCCAATGTCTTGTATGCAGGAGCTCACTAGAAGTAGAGTTGCAGGGAATGTGTACACAGCCTAGGTTGTATCACTGCAGTTGTCTAGAGAAAGTTGTTCTGTATCCCAAGACTCATGGTAGCATATCCTGCTATGAAGTTGCATGGTCTCTCAATAAAAGGATATCAGGATACTATGAGCACAAACTCAGAAGTCCATCCCAATGAATTCAATGGGGATTTGTGCTAGGTAAGTGGTTAGCCCATATATGAGTAGGGCCACCCACATAATCCATACAAAGGCATCACAGACTGTGATAGAGACAAGATTGCTTTCTCAATTTATTTCTCTTTCCCCCAGCCTCCATATTTTCTCCTCCTCCTTCCTATTAACACATGGTATCTTGCAAAGTTCCATAGGTTGGCATACCATTTCAGGAAGTGCAACTTCAGCAGATCCTTGGTCCTTGTTCTCAAGGAGTTCACCCTCCACCTAGGAAGTTGCTTTATATAGCTTAGTCTGCATAGTCTGACCAGTGGTGGCACCCCAGCATCATCTCAGGGTAGAATCTTTCCCAGTATTGGCTGTTTCTGACATCTGCTTAGCTGAAGATGCTCAGAATTAAACCAGAGACCTTATGCTGGCAAAGTACAGGTTCCACTACTTAGCCATGATTACCTCATAGAAAACAGATCATAACAAAATATTTAGAGGGTGCCATCCACTATAACGGGTTGGCCCTGTCGGGCAGTTGCCAACAGTCTGAGCCCCTGGGGTGGCCAACAGCCTACCTGCCACAAGGGATGGGGGAGAAATTTGGTGAATGCAAATCTGCTGAAGTTGCACTTCCTGAAATGGTATGCCAACTGAAAGACAGCTATCCTTTGGCAGCTGAGCTTCTCCAGATTTTCCAGATTTCTCTCAATCTGGAAAAAAATGAATTGCATGTATTAGGGGAAAGCATGCATTAAACTACACATATTAAAAGAAAATGTTCCAAAGCAGATGCAGAAATGTGACTAACTGAATATTGGGGTGGGGGGGGGGGAGAGTGCTCAGTGATGGTGTAGTTTTCTGGTCACAATATTCCATGCAGATCAGAGGAAGGTTCAGAGAGGATGCACCCCCTGCACGTGGACCACCCAGACCAGAGGCTGTGGTCTTACTAGACTCTTCCAGCTTGGAGACCACTGCTTCCCATCCATCTCTCACTATCTCCACACTACAGGAGCCTGTAGTCACAGAATAGGTCAATGTCCCTTTAAAAGAACAGACAGCCCTTCACAGGGGTGGAGCTAATAGGAAGTTCGGGCCAGTCAGCCTTCATAAGGCCCCAGAAAAGCTTAGTGTGCTGCTGAGGCAGTAGCTCTTCTTGGGTGAGCCCTCAGGAGCAGTGGCTGCTGTGAGCTCTCCAGGGTGCTGGGATGTGGCAGTATCTATTAGGTTTGACTGGATTTGCCTTGCTGTGAACCTGGTGATGATGTAGTCAAGTGATAAATGTATATATGTGGTTAGGACTGCTTCATATATTACATATGTCTTTCCCCTACACAGTCAAGCAACTACCTGAATTTCAGCTAGGCAACTATTTATAGGATTATGGGGACAGGGGGGAAATGAAACATAACCCTCTTAACTTTTCCAGAGGTAGCCCTATTCCTTTGTCTAACAATTCTCCACCTTGCAGAATTGTTGACGAACCTGACGTGCGGACCACACATTTCTGACGCATCGTTTCATGTGTGGGCAAGAGAGTGATTCGGAAAGCTACCCCATTGATGTGAAACATGATGTCACAGCAGTTGAGGCTCGGCTAACCCAGAAGCAGCCTTTCCCAAGTGGGTGCATTGCAGCAGTTTTGGACTACCATCCGTATCAGCCCCAGCCGGCATGGCCAAAGGTCAGGGATGATGGGAGTTGTAGTCCAAAACATCAGGCAGGGATGGCTGCCCTAAAGGCTGTAGTATTTACCTGTGAACGAAAGAACTCAATCCCATGAGTCATGGCTAAAAAAGGACATACCTACCAAGTACATCTAATCTGTCTACCTACCTATTTAATTTCTAATGGAAGGTAGAATCTTTGACACTGATTTTTCCCTTGTATTTGAAGAGTCTGAATGCAGCAGGTCATGACCTAAATCGGATGCATGCTGGTAGAACTTTCTGGCTTTCTGACAAAAGACAAATTCACCCCAGTAGCAACTGGGCAGCAAGTGTGGAAGAAAATGTGAATGGTAATAACTACAAAGGAGGTCACTAAGCCTTTTTTTTTTTACTCCTGGCATGCTTTGGTAGGTATATAGACCATGCCACTTTAGCATTCCCCTCACAAAGGGGCCGCCTTTGAACAAGCCGAAATGGACGGCTTTTTTTCCTGCCTCTGTGCGAGTTCAGAGTCCGAGACCTGGCACTCATGTCATTGGTGCATGACCAAAGGGGGAGAAGTGACACTTTAGGAGCACACTAGCTTTTCTGCTCTGCCCCCCCCTTTGTCTCCTAGACAGTCCAGTGTTCTTGGTTATCATGGAAAAAAAATACAATAAAGGTGTCGTTGGGGCCCGAGGATGAAACTGGCATTGCAAAACTGCAATGGTGCAGAACTAATCTGCGTCCAGACCCTTCCTGTGTGATAAGCCCCCACCAAGTAACCTAATCTGGGATGGGAAATCCCCCCCCTCCCCAAAGTTACCCAGCATTTATTGATGACCTGGATTTTTTCACAGCCATTTGAAGGTTTCCACTGGGACCTTTCTGGTCATTTGATGTGGCAATTAGCAAGGGGACTTTTGTGCTCTTGGAGACAAGACAGTCTCTTTCAATAATTATGTTTATGCCTTGAACAAAAACAAAGTGAGACCTGCAAACATCAGATCACTCTGGCTGGTTGTCCTTTATTATGTTTTAAGCAAGCAAAGTGTGACTTTTCCCATGAGAAAACGAAAGGTGCAATTCACCACTCCTCGAAATCCATGCGTAAAACAACCGTTGAATTTAATGGATTTTAATATTCCTTTCAACTCTCTTTGATTCTATCCCCCAGTGTGGGTTCTTAATATATACCCCCGCCCCTATATGTGATCTTATGGTGTGTTCTCTTTAAACTAAAACAATTAGCATTGCGGAACATTAGCAATTATGGGTTGAAAATGCCCAGCAGTAATTGACAATTGCTCTTCTTCTGACATCAAAGCAAGGGCAGAAATAGAAATAACGCTGCACTGGGAATCAGCACCATGCTGAAAGTTGGTATGCAGAACAGTCTTGCTAAATGACACATGTTTGTGAATTCATTGATACTGTTCTTTGGGGTGATCAATCCACTTGATAAAAATGCAACAAGGCATTCAGTGATATTTCAGCGTCCACAATCTCGAAACAACTTCAAATACCCTCAGAAGAAAAGTAACAATGGAATATAACTGACCAAGTCACGAAGGAGAAATAGCTTGTTAGTTTTAAAACTGAAATACTAACAATCATGAATGACATTTATCTTCCTGTTGTTTTATCATCATTATCATAATCATAACTACTAATTTCTTGCCTGATTTTCACCATAAGGTCACAAGACAGTTTACAGCAATTTAAAAAATGCCAAATTAAAGCAGTTTAAAGCAAATGACAGTCACAAAAATAATGATTACATTTTTTTTCTTCCCGCGACGGGGTGAGCTCCCATTGCTCGGTCCCAGCTCCTGCCAACCTAGCAGTTCGAAAGCACGTCAAAGTGCAAGTAGATAAATATGTACCACTCTGGCAGGAACGTGGGGAAAGAATATTGTTCCCTGAGAATACACAACAGGCAAGTTTTCCTTTTGTATTCTGAGTCTTAACTGATTGTCATTTTTGGAGCCATCACTCTTGTTTCCCTCTCCCCCACTGATGTGAAGAATCTAATATTTAAGCTACCTCCTAGTTATTATCCTTGGAAAGGCCTGATCACATGATCTTCCCATCATTCCCTGTCGAATAACTACTAGAGGCCACTGTACTTTCTAGCAAGTGGAAGTTTTGTCCTCATATGGTTATTTCTTGCATTGTTGTGTCAAGCATCAAAGCAGCAGCATTAGAAAATATTCTCCCTTAAGCAGGAAAATGGTTGCTTTTATTTTTGTTTATTTAACATAATTTGTATACCTCTCAATTGCAGAAGCCTCTAAGCAGTTCACATAAAAAGATAAAATATACACCAAAACTATCAATAGAAACAAAAACACCTTGACCCCCCCAAGTTCAAAATATAAATAAAACCAGCAGTTTAAAATATGCATTATCTATCTATCTATCTATCTATCTATCTATCTATCTATCTATATGTGTGTTCCCATTGCGTGCACGGGTGTTACCAACTTGCTCCGTAACCGCTGGACCAAACCCCCAAAGAAGCCGTCTGCGTTTGCGTGCGCACCTTCCCAGGCCACAGCAATTGACAGCCGCTTTCCAGAATGCGAGCTCCATTTGCAATTATACAGCAGTAAGCAACAGAGTTTTGGGGTGACCAGGGAAAGTGCAGGGGAGGGGAAGGTAGCAGGCAGAAACGGGGGGGAGGGGGCGGAAAGGAGGCAGGCGGAAATTCAACGGGAGAAGCTGTGTGGAGGCAGTCAGAAACGGGGGGAAAGACGGAGAGGAGGCAGGCGGAGAAGCTGTGGGCATGGACAGTTTACATTTATATATATATATGTAGACCTTCCTTTTCCATTTCACAAAAAAGCCACCGCAACGAGTGGCCGGGCCAGCTAGTTTAAAATAAAATCACATATTTTATCACACACACCTGTTTTACACACCTGGGTAAGCTTGTCTAAACAAAAATGTATAAGCAGGCACCAAAAAAAATACAGTGAAGGCCCTGTCAAATGTCAAGGGGCAGGGAGTTTCAGAGGGAGACTGCTGCAACACTGAAAAATGGATTCCTTACAGGTGTTGGATGAATATTGTGTGGCACCTGTAGAAGTGGTTGTTTTACAGGCTGGGGTGTTTGAGTGGGTCAAAGCAGCAGCGTTAGAAAATATTTTCCCTTAAACAGGAAAACTATTTCACAGGGATCCATTTCCTAACATTGCTTCAGTACACCTTGAGTGGCACTTCAAGACAACTGGTAAAGAAAGCCAGGCTCAAATGCGCTTGAAGGTGGATATCACATTTTAAGTGTGGTAATTACTGTATTGTAATTTCAATAATGGTTTCTTGAACATTTAGTAAAATCAGTTTTAAATGTCTCCCACCCCCCACCCCCACATGATGTGTACCGTATGTAACTTTCATTATGTGTACTGTTTCTCTCATTCGCCATTTGGAATTCATTTGCCATGCCAACAGGAATATTTGCATTTGTAAATATTTGCAAATACATGTAAATGCATTTGTAAATATTCCTGTTGTCAAAGGTATTGGCTGGAATGCTCTGGAACGCAGAGAGAAAAGGACTTGAACATAGGGGTGGCAAATTTGCTGCCACGTCTGAATACTCATAGAAATGTTTTCCAATTTATACTCAGCTGTACTGCGAATTCTGTGTGGATGGTGTGTATGTGTGTGTGTGTGTGTGTGTGTGTATGAAAGAGTTTGTGTGTGCTTCCCAATGGGGACTTAATATTGCAAACTGTTAGCATCATTTTTATTTTTTTTAACCAATTGGATTTTTCCGAGAAAGGGTATATCTACATTAAAGAAGGAAAAAATCCAGGCTGGTATTTTGATGACAGTAATGTTACATGGACTCTCGGGGTGGGGTGGGGACACCACCCTTCCATGCATGAGTACCGATCCCACAATAAACATCCGCCTGGAAAGAGAGGAAGAAGAGAAAGAAAGAGAAACAATGAGGAACGGGCTGAGGGAGGCAGGAGATTAAATAGCAGTCTGTTCCAAAAATAGGAGATTATTCACAAAAGCACAGGAAATCGTACCATGATCGTGCAGTGACTAATCATACAGGCACATCTGGATTTTTTTAAAGCAAATGACCAACACAGCCTTTAGATGAAATAGGGGTAGCCGCAAATATGGAGTGCTTCCTGAAATACTGAACAGAATGTAGGACTGTGTTACATCCTGATCTTAATCACCTTACTGCCCCCAAGTTATTTTCATTTCTGTTCGCTTCCAAGAAGCTGACAAACTGATTGGCAGGAACATCTTTTGTAGCAAATTATTTTGAAATGGTTTTCTTCCATGCAGCCCAGGGAGGATGTAGCTCTTGAATCCTTCATTATAGGGATGTGTAACCAGGGACCCTCCAGATCTTGCTGGCCTGCAGCTTGCATCATCCCTAATAATTGGCCATGCCGCCTGGGACTGATGGGAGCGGGAGCAGCCAAAGGTTGTTTTAGTAGGTTTGTAGGAAAGAGCATTTTGGCAGGCTCTTCTAGTCAGGCAGAGGTGAGAAAAGCACAAAGTGCCAAGAAGACTTCTTTTCTTTAACAAAGTAATGGACTGGAACCCTGTTTTCCTTTGCATGATCTTCTCATCCTATAAGAGGGAGGGAGATCATGTGTCCCTCCACATGGTTTTGGACCCCAGCTTCCATCATCTCTGACTATTGGTCATGCTGGCCTGGACTGATGGGAGCCGGAGTACATCAACATTGAGAGGACCATAGGTTCCCTGTTCCCATCCTAGAAGATAGTTTCTAATGGATTTTGCCTAAAAATATCACGGAAAGGAGGACAATAAGTAAGGAATGTGCTGCAGCCCTATCAATTCATGTATATGAGTGCAAAAGGAACTTGAGGTAGGGCTTTCTTTTCTCCTTGCTTGACTCTTGGCTGATCTGCCTGTGTATGTTAGCTGGTGTGTAGCCCAGCACCATTGAAATCAATGGGATTTTGCTATTGTCTTTCACTGGAAATAGATGCTTCTTTGGTTTGCTTGCTTATTTGATTATTTATTGCATTTTTATCCCCCCCCCCCCAGGTTTATGGGGTGTTAGGGGAGAGGGACATGTCATGCTCTTTCTGGGGCAGTCTGGTCCCCACCCTGCCCTCAGCTCTCACCTGTGGCTCCTAGAAGATGTCAGCATGCATAAACGGTCCCACCTTAGGAATGGCAAGGGTAGCTGATGGGTCTCAAACCTCAATGAGTTAGGGACTTCCCCTGCAGGCAGTTAAAGGCTGAAGATGATGTTGATTTCAGTATCATTTATTTTATCAAGGAATTCCTATAAAAGCTGAGCTTACCATGAATAGGGAAATAGGTGGTCAGATGACTTAGGGTAATGACATGTCTGTGCAACTTCTTGGGTGATCAATAAAGGAGTCTGAATTCCTTTCCCCCCAAAAAAAATGTTGCCTCCCCCCCAAAAAAACCACCCAACCTTCCACAAACCAACCCATCTCCATATGCCAGCAGGGGAGAAACCCTGAGAAGGTTTCACTGACAACCACTGAAGTAATTGCCTTTGTAGCTTTCCTGCAAGATGCCAATTTGCCACCTCATTATCAGTTTGATGGATGGCACCAGTGTCTTAAAATTTCTGTCAAACTGTTATGACGGTTAGATTGTGACCTCTTGGCTAAATCCAGGTTGCCTTAAAAAGAAACTCTGATATGCATGACAAAATGTTCTCTTTGACAAGACACCATTGACAAGGGCTGAAAGAAAAGTACAGTTTCTGCAAAAGCCATTGAGAACAGAGCTTTGAGGGTTGTTGTTTTTTGTTCCACTCCCCCAGCTTGAGTACGGCACAAAGCACAGTTTACAGAGGTGGCTGTTTTTCTGTAGCTGAATCCATGCATTTAAAGGTTGTAAAGCCCTACAGGATGACAGGTGCTGTCTAAAAACAAGAGATTATACTCAGCTAATATTGCCAGATGTCATTTTAATGGGTTTTTAACAGCCAGTTCTTAGTGCACAAGGTGATAGCTGCTCCACAGAGTAGGATAGAGATGTGTGTCAAATGCCACTGCTTCATAAAGCGAACTCCACAAAGAGTCACACACCTTCTGTGTTATTCATTTTTGACCTGGCAACTCTGATTGGCCATGCCTGGGAAGCATGTGGGACCTGACTTGCTGTACAAATTTAAGAATCACACCTGTTGCTTCACTCACTTTTGTCTCTGACATCACTCACCCCTGGCATGAAGATCCTGGAGGCTGCCCATGAGGAAATACGGCACGTGAGCTGAAAAAGATCTCCCATCCTTGGACTTGTTTATTGCCGCACAAAATGATAGCATCATAGAGTTGGAGAGATCTTGTAGGCTGTCTAGCCAAATCCCTTGCTTGCTGCGGGGAATCCAGAGCTCAAGCATCCTCAGGAGATGACAGACTGGGCAACCTCAACTCAAAAGCGTCCAGTCAAGGAGAACCTACCTCCTCTCCCATGTCACTGGTTCCCTTGACAAATTGCTCTTTGCATATTAGCTTTATGTTATACATTGCCTTGGACTCAGATAAGATGTACTGTATAAAAATATTTTAATTAAGCAAGCAAGCAAGCAAGCAAGCAAGCAAGCAACCAACCAACCAACCAACCAACCAACCAACCAACCAACCAAACATACCCCATGTAGGCTTAAGGCCTAGAATCCAGGCAAATTGTCCTGCATTAAGAATAGAAGAAGAGCCTGCTGGACAAGACCAATGGCCCATCTAATCCAGCACCCTGTTCTCACATTGGCCAAACAGCAATTGCAGGCCCCAGAACACACTGTGGAAGGTACAGTGTACAGAACAATTCCTGCCACTCCCTGGAGGAGGAAGAGATGTGTGGTGGTGGTAGGTGTCTCCCTACTGAGTGGGACAGAAGCAGCAGTGTGTGGAGGTTACAGAATGTCCCTGGAGATGTGCTGTCTTCCAAGCTCACTGACCACAACTCTTTCCTTCTGATTCATGTAGGTACAAATTATACTGTCAGACACAGCCATCAATGTTTAGCAAGGGACTATGAGACTCGGGGTAGGAAGCTGAAGGGCACTTGGGTACAGGTGTTTTTTCCCCATCACTGTTGAAGGTCATGGCCCAGGAAGAGAGAGGATAATTCTGTTGTGGAAGATGAAAAAAAAGAAAAGAAAAAAAACCTTGTTCTCTCCTGTTCTGGAGGCTAGGATTCAAGATACAAGAAAGGAAATTCCAACTAGGCAGGAAGAACTTTCTGACAGTAAGAGCTGTTCAACAGTGGAGCAGACTCCCATGAGAGGTGGTGGACTCTCTTTCCTTGGAGGTTTGCAAGCAGAGGTTGGATGGCCATCTGCCATGGATGGATGGACTATTTAATTATTGGGGAACCTTCTAATTCTACAGTTCTATTATTACATGTTTTAAAACTGAATTTATCAAATTTGCATTATGTGAGCCGAAGCACTTATCTGAACTTATCCAAATTTCGTGATGCAGTTATTCAACCAGTGTTTTCAAATAGTAGAGGAAAATGTGCACAGACAAATATATATTAGGAGAAATTTGCACATATATTCTAAAGAATCTTCATGAGAATTATGTATTAAAAATTCATTGAAGAAATATGGTGAACTGAATTTAAAACTGGAGGAAATGAAGAGAACTGAAATTGACATATCCTTCCATTCCTAGGGGACAGAAGCAGGCTTTAAATATATCTTTGTGGTGGGGAGTGTAAAATGTGAAACAGCCCCTAAGAAAGAAAAAAAGTGACGCAGCACACAGAGTGCAAGAAACAAAAAATGGACAAAATCTGAATCTTACATCCCCAATTGTTACAAACACAGAGACATGAGGAATCTGCCACTTCATAATTGATGCCCCTTCTCTAAAGGACTGAGTGCCCCCCCCCAGCATTGGAAAGGGGTCTTCTTTTTCTTTTTCTTTTGTTTGTTGGCTATGCCAGAGTAGCACTGTTATTCTCCCATGGAGTTTGAATGAGTCAAGCATCTTGTTAGACAAGACTGATGACAAGGCAGAGGCTGACTGAGCAGCGACTTGGGTTGATCATTACAAAAGGAAGGAATCTGCTGATCTGTTGGGGAAATAGAAGATGCATCTTCTCCCGTGAGCTCTTTTTGGGGGGAGAAGGGAAGAACAGCCTTTGTTCAGTGCCTTTCATCTACATGAAAACAGGCCTTGCTGATAACATTTTGTTTGTATCATGAAAGGGGCTAGAAAGGTGATTGACAGGGGCTACGGTGCAGATGTTTCCTTGAATGCTGGGTGCAAAGCTTATATCCTGAAGGATGATGTTAGGGGCAAAAGACATCGAGAATGAAATGCTCGTAATGCTCTCCTGTGAAAATGGTGTCAGCTCTTGTTCCATAAGCACAGTATTCAGTCACTTTTCATTGGCTGGAATGGTGAAGTCTATATAGGCCCCAAACAACCAAGGTAGGTGTTTGCATAGGGCAGAAAGAAAAAAATAGAGGATAGGGCTCTTGCACCTTTAATAGAAATTCCCTCTTCTACATTACTATTAAAGATGCAGAAGCCCTATCCTTTTTGCATCTGGTCAACCATATACTGTAACTACTGTGTGTGTGTGTGTGTGTGTGTACCACATAGTATAATAAAAAATCCATGTTGTTAATGTTAAAATTTTCAAAACACAACAACGCGCCCCTTCCCCATGATTTCAAGATTTAAACAACATGATTGGTGTATCATTTTCTGAAAATAATGAATACTAATCTTGATAAACCTAGCTGAAAGGTTATGTAAGCTTTTGAATTACACAGAACTCTTCAAAGGGTAAGGAGGACAATATACCTAATTTTCAATTATGTGCAGATGTTTTACAAATGTGGCCATAAATATTTTCAATGGAAGTAGTTTAATCACAAACTACTGTATTTAGCAGCTGTATAAATTAACCATACAAGGATTACAGACTTTTAGCAAAAAAAATAAAACATCCAGGATGATCTCAAGTCAATACTACACATTTTAATTCAAAAGTGTATCTTCTAAATGTAGATGTTGTGCATGTTTCAAATATCATAAAATGTTACTTTTAAAGACACCTCCAGACTGGTGTTTTTTTTTATTGTGGGTGTATTCTGCAGCATGTTCTTGACACAATAACAGTGCATTTATGGTGGATTTGTTCTGCTTTATTAGTTATGTGATGCTTCCCCAAGCACTACCACATTATTAATGTTCAGAGGGACCATAGTGCAATGAAAGTGGAACAACACCACTCCCCAAACATATGTGGTATGAAAAGTTAGGGGATTTCAGCGGGAAATATACACTGATTGGAAATGAAGCAGTATGACTGCCCCAAAACTTTTGCAAGGGCAAATGAATAATATTAAATAGTGTTAAATGCTGACTCAGGTGTGACTACCCTGATAGTATCATGAGCACAAATCCTTATGAATGCATAATAAAGTTGGGAAGGGCCCCAGTCAGCTTTGACATGTGAAAATCAAATAAAGAGCTGCAGTGAATATTATTTAGTTAAGAAATTGAAATATTTCCATAGGAACTTCTTTTGCCTTCAAATTAGCATTTTCCTCCCTGATGGAAGTCTCAAATCAATTATGATACATATATTTCTCATTTATTAGAGTTATTATTCAACCGTTGAAGAACACAGTTACACATTCTCTTCTGGTTTTATGCATTTTCATGCGGTAGTAAGCTCTCCCTGTCCCTGCAAAAATTGCAACGCTGTAACTGCAGGGGGAAATCGTTTTGGTTTTGCTTTCTTTCCTCCTCATCTTTTCAGTTAACGCCTTAGAAGATGAAGAAAAGCGGAAGTCGGTTATGCTGCAATCACATTCACTGTGGCAATTTCTTTCTAGTTGTCACATGAATGCATTCTTCTGGGCTCTGACACAGTAGGGCAGGAGGTTTCTGAAGCAGGTTCATGATTTAATGTACAGCAGCTGCAGCTGGAAGGATTTTGACTCTCCTTCTGGTGGCATGCACCCAGGGAGAGGTTCCAAAGTTGTTTTATATCGCATTACATAGCAACAAAATACACAAGGGCCCTGCACTTCTCTCGCCGACTTGGACAGTTGAGAGGCAATAAGAATTAGAATTAATAACAAGGAACTAACAACTAACAAGGAATGACAACACTGTGCGCTGCGGCGATGCCTTTAAATCGTGGCGCAAATTTAATTTGAGGTGCACAAATGATTTATTTCATAATGCAATCAAATGGGTCAGAGGCCTTATGGATCTCCAGAGAGGCTTTATATGGGAAGCAGTGCAGCTTCTCTAACACTGTTAGATTAGGTAGTTAAAAACTTGAATTGTTATTCCTTATCACATTCCACCCATCAGCATCCACATTTAACCCCAGCAGTCACTCCCCCAATGCAGTGGCTCTCAAACATTTTTCTCTGGGCCACACACTCAGAATAAAAATTTGCTCCCACCACATTTTTTAATTGATAAGAAATACCGTGGAAAACAATAAAGAAGCTCCTAGCAGGGCTTGATTTATAACATCAAGCACAGATACTTTATTTTATGATCATGGGACATCCAGAAAGTATAAAACAATGCAGCTACACATTCCCAAAATATAATTATAAACGAGTCTTCTCCCATACCGTGTTCAAAGAGCGATTCTGGATCACAGCTAGGATTGTCCTCTGGATCACTTGATGCCCTTAGTCTCATTTTGAAAAGATATCAATCCATATTGTGCAAATATTTTTTCAACAATACTATACTATATTGTCTTTGTCCATGGAGTTTTCTTGGCAGGGATACTGGAGCGGCTTGCCAGTTCCTTCTCCAGGTGGATCACGTTTGGTCCAAACTCTCCGCTATGACCTGTCCATCTTGACCTGTCCATAGCTTGCCTGAGTAATTCAAGCCCCTTCGCCACGACAAGGCAGTGATCCATGAAGGGGGAGCAGTCACGAAATCAGAAGACGCCTGCTTCTTGGGAGAAAAGCAATGACAAACCTAGACAGCATCTTAAAAAGCAAAGACATCACCTTGCCGACAAAAGTCCGTATAGTTAAAGCTATGGTTTTCCCAGTAGTAATGTACGGAAGTGAGAGCTGGACCATAAAGAAGGCTGATCGCCGTAGAATTGATGCTTTTGAATTATGGTGCTGGAGGAGACTCTTGAGAGTCCCGTGGACTGCAAGAAGATCAAACCTATCCATTCTCAAAGAAATCAGCCCTGAGTACTCACTAGAAGGACAGATCCTGAAGTTGAGGCTCCAGTACTTTGGCCACCTCATGAGAAGAGAAGAATCCCTAGAAAAGACCCTGATGTTGGGAAAGATGGAGGGCACAAGGAGAAGGGGACGACAGAGGATGAGATGGTTGGACAGTGTTCTTGAAGCTACTAACATGAGTTTGGCCAAACTGCGAGAGGCAGTGAAGGATAGGCGTGCCTGGCGTACTCTGGTCCATGGGGTCACGAAGAGTCGGACACGACTGAACGACTGAACAACAACAACATACTATATTGTACTATACTACAGTGAAATGTTTAACTGTATCTTTAATTGTTCTTGAATCTTCTAGCCACATTTACCATCCCTTCCTTCCACACCCTTTGAGAACCACAAGGATTCCCTGCCCAGCTGATGACCACTGCTTTGATAGCTGTGTCCCTAGCAGCAGATTTTGGGAAGGGAATTGGCATCTGGCAGCAACCCAGCCTTTCACACATCTAGAAAATCATTAGCACAGATCCCGCGGTCCATGGGCAGTGCAATCATAGGCCTGCTAATCTCTTAGCAAGGTGGGAGCAGTTGCTTTATGGTGCCTGGACTGACTGCCTAGGAATTTAACTGGGTCGGTGCCAAACCCCACTCAGATATGTCCCGAGGCAATTGGAGTGGAGTTAAGTTACAAGCAAGGGCCACAGGTGACAGATCACAAGATTGCCAGGTTCAATTTCTGGCATAACCAGTTAAAAAGGATGAGTTAGCAGGGTGATATGAAAGATCACTGCCTGAGGCACTGTAGATCAGAAAATGAGAACCCCAAACCCTCTAGATGTTGTTCTGTTGCTGCTGCGGAGAGGGGTGGCGGCAGCAAGGCCGTGGTGATGTTGCTGTCACCTCTCCCCCTCCAACCCAATACGTAGCAATGACAAAGCTGGAGGGAAGCCAAGTGAGTGGCACAGTCCCACAATGCCATCCGTTAGGGCTTCTCAGTAGTATTGACACTGAGGCCTTTCCAGAAGGCAAGGCATGTGCTCTGGACTGCTGGTTGTGCTGGCTGGGGCTGGTGGGTGTTGGAGTCCATCAACATCTGGAGGGTCACAGATCCCGTCACTAGTGGGGAGAGAAGGGCAAATAGTCTGAGCAGCTTCCTGTGTTTGTAATCAATACAGCTGCAACTGCAACCCACAAAACTTCTGCAGCTCCATAAAATTATAGCCTCAACAGTGTATGTTCATGTTGTAGAATGGACTAGCTATGGCAAAGATAATGGTGATTTTTCCTTCCCTTCCTATACATTTGTATGATGATGATGATGATGATGATGATGCTCAATCCTAGACTGGTGCTGCCAACATGTCTTGCTTGAAAATTCATGCCCTCTGTGATTCAGTTTTTCAGTTGAGGACATTTGTTAGAATCATGTGTCATGTTTTGCTTTTGTAGTAAGCTTCAACCTTCACTGTTGCAAGAAAAGGAATCTTAGAAATATGTTGGCAGGTTGTATGTGGCCACCAGATGGTGCTCCTGTGGCAAGAGAACTTCTCACTGTAAATTGTCTGATTCCTCATTTCTAGCCTGAATATTATTTCAAGTTGATTGAAGTTGGGCTGAGCTTGGATATGAAGTTTAGTGGTTACTGGCTTCCTCGTCCACACATATATAGTATCAGTTTCACAATGTAGTTTCACTTTTTACTAGGCCATTTCTGGACCACGTATTTCTGGTGATATGTTTAAATGTCAGTCTGCAGTGAAGTAAGACTTAGGTGTGCATTGAAGGAATTGCGTGGACACTTCACTGAGTATCTACATTCAAACCACATTCAGTCTGATCAGGTGATGAACCAGACAATTTTTGCCACAAACGGAACTAACTGCATAGGCAGGAGCAATTTTTGACCATATGGGTTGTCCCATGGACAAAGTCACACAACCAGACCTAAAACGAAAGTGACTTGGGGCTTAGGGGAGACAGAATCTCAGGACCAATTTTTTCATTTCTACATACCACTCAACCAACTAAGATCTCTTGGTGGTTTACATAAACCAGGGGTTTACAGGGGATCACAGCCAGCATAGTCAACAGCCACGGATGATGGAAGCTGTAGTCCCAAACATCATGTTTCATAGTCCCTGATTTAAAATTGCCTTGCTGGGAAATGCAGAGATGGACATGAAAATAGGAAGGTCCCTAGCTCAGTGGTAGAGCATTCAGTCCCCAGCATCTCCAGGTAGAACAGGCAATGCCCTGTCTGAAAGTCTGGAGAGATGTTGTCAGTCAATGAAAACAACATGAACTAGATAGGTTTTGGTCAGACTCCATATAGGTCAGCTTTCTATGTAGATCAGAGGAACCGTTTGGAGTTGGAAGGTGGTTGCAATAGAATCAGGGTGCTCTTGAGTATCTAATAGCCCAGGGGGGAAAGGACATGAAGGGAGATTAAAAGATTTGGAGCGCATTGCTGCAACTATGATAAAGGTACATTAATTGATGGGAAGATGGCCATTTACAAGAGCATAGGCCTAACTATTATATTAAGAGATTAGGAAGTATTAAAGTGTAATTAAAGACCACAGAGGCTTCTCATATCTCAATTCAGCATATTAATCAGCGTTGCCCAAAATATACAATTTTGTATGTACACAGAATACCTTAACACTGGTTCACATGTTATGGAAATTATGTAATGTCATTGGAAATTATGTAAATAGTTTAGATTTATTTCATTTCATTAACATGGATTTAACACAGAGACTCCCTGAGAGATTACAGTCTGATCGCTGAGTATACAATGGCATATTTATGCAACATTTCTAATTATTCATAATGATAGGCTCAGGGTGAGTGAGTAGTTCTAAAAATGCATGTTTTAGATTATATCATCCTTGAGTTACTTCCACTGCTTCCCCTTTACCCTCAGAGTCTATGAAGGGGTGTACTGAGAGACACTTTGTAGGTTACTACAAAGTTATTATACTTGCTTATTATATCTTTTGTTTATAGCTTGGTAATGGTGCCCATTCTCCATAATGCTTTCTTCCCTGCTATTCATCACACACCCATAGCAGTGTGATTCTGAAGACTGTTGAAAAGACATTTGTTTCCTCAGACTTTCCCCAACTAGTTTACTAGCCCATTTTAGATATTGTGTATGTCTTGAATGTTGCTTATTGTTTGCTGTTGATTTTACACACACACACACACACACACACACAAGCAGGGAGTACCCAGCATGACCAGAGATTTTTTTAGAAACCAAAAAGTATTGCATTTTTTTAAAAAATGCATAGTGTAATTTGTGAATTTGGACCCATCATGCCAAAAATCAGGTGAAGCTATGCCCAAATCACATTTTGATCCACCATCTTGATTCAAAATGGGGCCTGGTGTCCAAACATCAACAAAGGCTCCCACCTTGGGAACCCACATGCTGAGTTTGAAGGTGGTATCTTGAGTGACAGTCAAACCTATGCCAAAAAAGGGTGAACTGAAATTACAACAGTGTCACATTTCAGTCGACCATCTCGATTCAAAATGACTCTTGATCTCCAAACAGTGACAAAGAATTCTACCTTGGGAACCCGCATGTTGGCTTTGGTGATAATATATCAAGAGATGGTGGAACCTATATAGAACAGACAGACACATAGGCAAGCCACTTTCCAAAATATATTGTAGATACTTATTTGATTGAATTTGGGTTGGGATTTTATCATGTAAACTGCTTCAGGATCTTTGAATGGGAAGTGGTTCATAAATGGTTTCAAATAAAATAAATAGTAATAGTAATAAATTGCACTTAGGCTGTGTTCACTTAGAATCTATTTTTTATATCCAAAGCTTCAAGTAATGAAAATGGGTGGTCAGATTGGTTTGCCACTAAAATGGTAAATTTAAGAACAGCTAATGTAATTCATGGCATTGTAAATTGGATTTATTTTATTATAGCCACACTCTATAGAATAGCATTTACTTTTTAAGAAAAAAACCAAGGGGTTTGTGGCCCATAAATGCTAAAATATTTATTATGGCATATCCTTTTGCAGACTATTGTCTGCATAATTGTTATTGTTGTTCATTAGATTTCTTCCCCACCCTTCACCATGAAGTACCAGGGCAGATTAGATCCTTCATTGTCATCTGAATCCCACAGTTCACAATTTTCTTCTTCTACGTCTATGTATAAATTTGCCAGCTAAGGATAACACTTCCTAAAAGAGAAGGTGCCAACAGTGATGGTCGAACATAGACTTCATGGTTGGTAGCCATTGATTTGCCTTGATAAGCCAACCCTCTGAGCAGCTTTTCATAGGACACAGAGGGAGAAGGAGTAATTAGCTTTAGGGGGAAGGAGTAATTAGCAAAGATCACTTTCTCCTTCTTCCCCTGAGTCCGTGATCAGAACTACACTCAGGGGAAGTCTGGATCCAACACAGAATCTTTTGCAATATAAATGATTCAAGGGGAGTCTGTTCTTAGTTTTATTTGCTACTGGTGTTATACAACACTGGGAATGACTTCTTCTTGTTTGCTATTCTAGATAAGACCAAAGTGTATCATATTCTCACTCTGTAAGACCAGAAATGGTGGCTATAGCAGGCCTTATCTCATCCATTTTGAGCTCCACTGTTAACAGGAAATTTATCATAAATAAATACATACAGAATTAAGACAGCAATCATATACTTACCTGGAGGGAGGCTGAAAGGATGCAACATATGGGATATTCCACCAGTGAAGAGGGAGTTCTACCTGCAGGAAGAACACTTAGCCCCTAGAGATCAACCAGGACACAGACAGAAATAATACTGGCACAGATGTATCCCCAGTGGTGTTCTATCTGCAGGGCTATGAGGGGAGGCAGGACTTCTCAAGGCATCTTGGGGTCAGCTATGAACATTCCACTTAAAGCTTCATTGCTTACATTGACACACTCACAAATATAAGTGAGACTACAACTGCCTGTGCAGCTCATGTAGGTAATTGCCTTCCATTGACTGCAGTGGGACAGATGAAGAGGAATCTGCCCTTCCAATCTCCTGCCCCACTGGAAGTGAGCTGGCAGGGCTATGGATGCAGTGGTACCATGTTTCTCCTAAAATAAGACACCGTCTTATATATTTTTTTGCTCAAAAAAACACAGTATGGCTTATTTTCAGGGGAGGTCTTATTTTAACCGTGTCGCATCGGTACGCTGCATAGCCACGCCTCCCCAGGCTGTTTTAATGGGATGTACCACGTCACTATGGCTTATTTTCGGGGTATGGCTTATTTTTGGGGAACGGCTTATATTTCGCAAATGCATAGAAATCCTGCTATGGCTTATTTTATGGCTATGTCTTATTTTAGGAGAAACAGGGTAGCACCACCAACGGATCTGTTGCCTACACCGTAAGTCAGTGGTAGCCAAACTCGGCCCTCCAGCTGTTTGGGGACTACAACTCCCATCATCCCTGGCTAACAGGACCAGTGGTCAGGGATGGTGGGAAATATAGTCCCAAAACAGATGGAGGGCCGAGTTTGGCCACCACTGCTGTAAATGTAGGCTTGCTCTGCCCAGATGTGAGGTTGAAGGCATCCCCTTTAAATCAGTTAATTTGCCTAATGTAGACAGTGGATTAGGATGTGTGAATATTTTTGTTTATTGGGATGGCATTCTTGATGTTTAAGCTGCTTTACACTCCTTATCTGCATTGTTCTCAAAGCAGCTCCTAAAGGGAGATCATTGTGTTTCCTCCTGATTTTCCCTGCCCATTTCCATCTTTTTTCATTGACGGTCTAATGATTAGACCAATAGTGCCTTTAGTGTCACCCAGTGAATCTGTGATGGTAGAGCTACAGTATTTTAGCTCAGCCTTGCCAATCCAAGTTCAACGTTCTTCATGAATGGCAATTCTTCAACAGACGTGTTTCAAAATATGAGTGATTGCACACAATGAAGTTCTATTGATGCAAAGGTTCTTAGAACCTTTGGTAAACAAGAAATATGCCCACATCAAAGAGACCGAGGGACTGCTTTCTTAAAAGCAATTGACAAAACAAAACAAAACCGAGGCATTTGACTAGGTCACTTGCTATCATATGTCAAGAAAGATAAAACATGGGTGATACTGGTACAACCTAAAGGTCTTTATTGGATGCTCACTTGGCTCCTGATTATTAGGGGAACAATAAATTATTTTACCTTGAATTCCGGATTGATGCAGGTAAATTAGAGAATGCATAAGGGCTTCCCCAGGCAACCTGTTTACACAGCATTCATCCTGATTTGCTTGCGCAAAGCTTACACGGTGGTTAGACAATGTCTGGTCTTTATCATTCTGATTCATTTATGGGATGATCATATGACAATGAGCGTTCATCCTGATGAGTTTGTGGGGTGTTTACACATCTTTCTGTTAATCAGTCCTCCTGCTTTTCAGTGCTTTTCCCTGTCACTTTCCAAACAACAAACAGCCCATTTATTTATTTATTTATAAATGTATTTGTTGCTTTCAAAGGAGCTGCCTCTATAATATGGCCCCTTCCCACTATTCAGTCAGCTGCAGTTTAGCTGCTTGTTCTGTCAATGAAGGTTTTTCAGCTATAACAACTTTTTTTTTCTCTTCAGAAGCTATTTTCTGTGAGCAAAGCGGGTGCACACACTTCAGCTAATACACAAAAAGATTTCCATCCTGGTTTCCATCCTGTCTGACACAATGGTCTAGTAGGAAGAGAGGTTTCCCCTTTACACCTCTCAAAAGTTATTTCCTTCTGCTAACAATGTGTTAAATACTGCACCTATGTGAAACCTGAGGAAGCCCAAGGCCTCAGCTGATTGGTTGCTTGCTCTCCTTCATCCATGGTCTAACATTGTTTCTGTAATACAACATTAAAAAGATAATTTGGGTCATGCTTTTCTGCAAAGTCCATTACCTGACACTTTTAATAAATGTAGTTTAAATCAGAAGCTGGAGTTCTCTCTAGCCATAGGATCATTTCACTTACTCATTTTCCTAAACCACTTGTCCATGCTAGACAATTTTAAGGAGAGGTAAAGAAAAAGGTGCCTATTGGTCCCCTTGTCTTGCCAGACCAGAAGCCTTCTTAAAATACTACTCTCAGGAAACCCTGTAGCTCTGAAGTGTATCCAGCTTCAAGGCTGGATAGATTGTGAGGGGTGTGTGTGTGTGTGTAACTGATGACAGAAGACCTCTTCCCTGAGAATGCATCCCTGACCATCACAGCAACCCTATTTTCTATCATGATTGGATGGCGGAATGGATGGGAGAAGCTACAAGGGCCTTGTCTAACGCTGCATGGAAAATTTTAAAGCCTGATCTCTGAGTTGCAACTTTAGACAACACAAAAAGAATACAATGAAATCTTGTTTAGAAGTTCACAGGGCCTCAGCTCAATTCGCAACTTCACCTGTAGTTGCAAAACTCTTATTCCACCCTTCCCTTTAAAATTTGTTTTTTAAACTTACTATTTTTTCTAATAGCCCCAGAGGGATAGGAAACCCCAGTGTGCACACAGTGCAATAATATGGTTTGTTACATGGAAGGAAGTCACACTGTCTTCAGTGGAGCTTAGTCCCTTCTAAGTGAGTTTAGGACTGCAGCCATAAACAAGAGATCGAAACTAGCTGTGCACTGCTAGCAAAGCCACGGATGAGAAATTATTCTGGGAGCTTTAAATAACACCAAGTTGTGACAGGTTACGTCTAGGTTACATGATTCAAAATACTTTTTCTGTTCTGCCCTTTTGTTGGGACTCTTTGATTTAATAACACAGGCCTCTTTTTGATCTGGCCATACCTTGTCAGTCATTGACGTCCCACCCATAGACTTTTGATTTCTTTTTCATCTAGTGACACTGGCGGAGGACTCTGACAAAGGCCGAGGGAGGGATTTGGGGATTGTCACACAAAACCTGCGTTACTCAGCTTTCAATATCTCATTGAGACTCTCACAGCTTTGATATTTTAAGTAGGCATCGCACACAAAAAAGGAACCACAAATGCCCGGACAGGTAATGCAGTAGATACAGACTGTTAATGGCTCAGAATGGCTTGGGAAGGCCTGCTGAAAGGAGAGCCTCTTCCCAGGAGTGCTATTTAATTTCAGTGCAAGGGTTTCCCTGGCGAATTTCACCTGCTGCCTCTTCTCCTGCTTGAGCTGCATTCTTTTCTTCTTGCTGAAGTTCCTTTGTTTCACTGAGAAAAACTTCATTTATAACTGCAATTTGAGGCTGGGCTTGTTTGTTTTTGGAGACTCTATTCATATGTGTCACTGAAGCATCCCCAAAAGATTTTTTTAAAAATAAAACAGTCCTTCTTCCATTATTATTTATTAACTTTGTACATCACCCTTCACCCCAAGATCTCAGGGTGGGTCACAGAATAAAAATACAAAATAAAAACACAAAATATCCTTTCTCCGCCACTGCCTCTCTCCTGTATGATCATGACAAATTGAATCCAAGACGAGGGAGAATAACCTGTTAGGAAAAACACCGAAAGGGCCTGGCTGAGCGGCTCCGCCGCTTTTACCTGGCCCTTGACCTCACCCCTGGCCACTGTCCTTTGTCCACCCTGGCCAGGGGCGAGTCAAGGGCCAACCTGAGCCGGGGGTGAGGAACTCGCCCAGGTGATTGCGCCCAGTGCCGCAAACCCCGCCAACCTGAGGAAGGGAGAGCAGAAATTGTAATGCTCAACATTTGTTCCTTGATTGTAACAATTCTCTTTGAATTTGCTGATCTCCAGATTGCAATATGAAACCTAGAATGACCCAAACAGCTACTTCATATATCATTCTGACATGGACTTTGGACCCTCCCAACTGGTGGTGTGTCAACGCAGGTGTATGTTGCAACATGCCATTGATGCCATGACAGTCCATAAGTGGCGGATTCATACTTGACCGCCCACACATCAACATTATGAGTTGTTCTGCGGCACTTCCCCAACATTACCGCAAGAAAAACAGGACAAATAGAAACCTCAGGAACCTTTAAGGTATGATACAGCATTTCAGCAGGAAGCTACACAACATGCATTAACTCAAAATGGAGTAGATGTTGCAGGACCCAACAATATTGAAAGTGGAATCATGTCTAACTGCCCAAATCCTACCATGAGCACAAATTATTATGAATGCACAATCCAAAGGACATCTAGAGGGGAGTTGGCCTGGCAATATCTGAGACTTTGAGTGTTTCCAGATGGGTATTTATTACAGGATCAGTGCTCCTCATGCATGCCTGTTTATCACAGCATCTACACAAGATTCTCGGCATCAAAATGCTTGCTCATAATTTTCACCCACTTAATCCAGATTCACCCTTTGTGGGGAGAAGCTGATGCTTTTTTAGGATAACAAAACTGTTACCAGTGACCCATTTGCAATAGCTGAACAACGTATTTTCAACATTAAGCCTGTGTCTGGAAGCCCCTCATATTTATATTCTCCCTTCCTTCCTTCTGGGATAGGAGAGCAGTGTTTCTCTGCTGCCCTTCCTGCTGTCCATTGCCCTGAATGATTATTACTGGAACATTGTCTCTTTCCTTGTAAGGAATGGGAGTGGGTGGGAGGGAGGGGGTCTGGTAAATCACATCTACACTTCTAAAGAGCTTTTCCTGCCTCTGCCAAATAGTTTGGGGGCAGGCAGCAGCTGCTACCCAGCAAAATACTCTAAAGGAGGAGGATTTGAATGAGTGGGTGAAGTGACTGGTGTGGTGAAGCCAGTGGAGATGGTTTCACATTGAGCATGTCATCACTTGATGTATGCAGCATCAAGGATCGGCATATTGGCTCACATCCCCCCAAAGACAATGCTTTGCAGTGGTTCAGTTCACACATTGAGCCGCCTGACATTGTCTGCTAAAGCATCAAGAGCTGAGGGTCTCTGCTTGTATGTGTGGAACCAGCCCTAAGTTGTGACAGAAACTGCTCTGCTGGGATTGCAATGCGGCATCTCAATTCATCCGCACAAATGCTTGTCACTTTTGGGCTTTGCAACCTCTGCAGTACAGATGACTCCAGCTACAGAATGTGTGAAGAGCAGAAACACTAGAGCTTGATTGATGGATTGCAAAATGTCAGAAGAGATCCTTTGAAACTCTCTTGGAGTCCTAACATTATCTACAGTGAGCAAAACCCAACGTGTATTTGTGTGTGTGTTTCTACATGGACTCTTATTAATCTCATAAACCTCCTTTTATACATAAAACCAAGTCTGTTCAGCTAACTTTTGTTTTAACTTTATAGAATTCTGCATAATAGACCATTTCCAATTGTAACAAGAGACATCAGCCATGTAAAGAACTGAGCAATTTGAGACACAAGCTTAAGACTATGAGATCCCCATCTCCAAAACACCTGTCTAGCCTATGACTGACAAACAATCATGTCATCATTCATCTCTGAATTTGTCAGCTGCATCCCCAGGGTCTGATATCCTAACCTCAACACAAAGTTCAAATTTAGTTAAATAGCTAAATATGTTATTATATATAGCTCAATTAATTATCATACAATGCTGGGGGGGGGCATTTCCTTTTCCCCGGTTCTATAGCATTTAGTTTGAGAGTTATTGGAAAATCCTCTTAGAGATTTTTTATTTTGAGGAACCATAGCTTTATTGTTATTGTGGACATTTATATACCAAAGAATTCTGAATATTGTACATACAGGTTGTTGTTTTATCCTGTCAGCAGCATGGACCCTGAGGTAGGTTAGCCTAAACAGGCATAGGCAAACTCGGCCCTCCAGATGTTTTGGGACTACAACTCCCATCATCCCTAGCTAACAGGACCAGTGGTTTTGGTAGTCCCAAAACATCTGGAGGGCCGAGTTTGCCTATGCCTGGCCTAAAAGCTGGTAACCTAGCAAGGCCATGCAGTGAGCAGGATTTGACAAAGTTTCCTAAGTTAGCTACTTTATCTGTTACTCGGCACACAACAAGGTGTCTCCAGATGTTGTGGATTGCAACTTCCATCCCTAACCATTGGCAATGCTGTCAGGGGCACTGGGAGTTGGAGTTCACAACATCTGGAGGTTGCCATGTTGGCTACCACTGTTTTAGATGGGTCTTTTCTCTTCCAGACTCCACACGTCTCCCAAATGTGCCTTTGGAATGCCCAGTTTGCTTTTGCATGGCAGTAGCATGTGGGGTGGCTCCAAGTAGCCACTGTATATCAACTGCCTCCTCTCCTCTGGGATCAGGAGATTTCCATAGCGTCTACCTCAACTCCAAGGCTCCAGTTGATAATACTCATTATCATTTTTATTCATCCTACTTTTCCTCTATGGAATTCAAAGTATATCCTGTGGGCTTATATCAATTGCACAAACCAACAAAATGTCCCAAGAGCATTTCACCAGCAGCAGGAACACAGGAAGCTGCCTTATACCAAGTCAGTCCATTGGGCTACCTCAGTATTGTCAACATTGCCTGGCAGGGATTCTCTAGAGTCTTAGCCAAGATGTACCTTGGAGACACCAGGGATTGAACCTGGGACAAATTACCAGCAAAACATGTGCTCTGCCACTGAGCTAAGGCCATTTCCTTCTGACTTCAGAACATTCAAAATATGTTTGTAGTTATTCTTTAATTCAGGGGATCTAGGTTCCTAAACTTTTTTTCTGCCATGGACCACTTGAAAATTTCTGAAAACGGCAGGCCACTTAATGACTTTTCTACCTGTTGTAGCAACAGTAAGGTGCTATTGTTCCGTTCAATAATAATAATAATACAGAACAATAGCACCTTGCCATTGCTACAACAGATAGAAAAGTCATTAAGTGGCCTGCCATTTTCAGAAATTTGCAAGAACAGCCTTTACCAAAGGTGTCATGGGCTTTGATGACACTCAAATTCAGAACGCAAGGGGGAAACGTGCTAAGAGGAAGGCACGCCTGGCAAATCCACACCGTGATCAACTCCTGCCCGGAAACCAATGTCCCCACTGTGGAAGGACATGTGGATCCAGAATTGGCCTCCATAGTCACTTACTGACTCATTGTTAAAAACCATGTTTATGGAAGATAATCTTACTCGGCTACGAGTGATCGGCAAAGAAGAAGGTGCTATTCTAGATGCAGTATGATTTTTAATTGTATTCTTATCGCTTCTTTTATTTCATATGTTTCATTTTACTGTAATACAAAAAATAAAAGAAGCAATGCAAATACAATTAAAAAGCAATGTTGTAACAGGTTTGAGGTGGGATCCTGACACCAGTGTTACATACACAGGAGTGCTGTACCAATATGAATTTTAATGCAGACAAGCCATGGGCACCTGAACGAAGCTCGTGGAACACTGGTGGTCCATAGGCCACAGTTTGGGAACCTAGAGGACACTTGGATGCAGATTACCAAAACATAACAGCACATTCATTGGAGGAATGCAGTGATCCCAAATAATGTTTTGTGAGGATGTAGAAAATGTCCTTCTAGTATGGGAGGAAGAGTATGGGAAGACCTGTCATAACTGCTATGTAATAAATGCAAACAGAATTAGGCATGGAATCAAATGAGAAATCTGAAATTTATATAGAGGCTATAACTATATTGATCTAGATGATTTAAAAAAATATTGTTTATATACTTGTCTTTGATCCTTCCTCCCCCCCCCCTTTAATCCTAATTTTGCTTAACATGGTGGTACAAGTAAACTTTAAAACCCATCTTATGTTTGGGTTATTCATCAACTTCAAACTCTGTTAAAGTATGGACTAACAAAGTTAGTTTTTCTCCATTAGTTGCATAAATGGCTGAATCATGATTAGTTCTCTGCCATATTAGTCTCTGGTTTGTGAGAGAATGCTGCAGCCTTCAAAAATCAATTATCTTCAAAGCTCCAAAATGAAAAGGAATGAACAGGGGCCAGTCTCAAGAGCATCCTTTGCGTGCTGGAGTTAACATTAGTTAAGTACTTTAAATGATCACTAATTAGAGCCTTCAACAGGCACTTTAAGGACCACCCGACTGAAACATCTTATTGTGAAAATAACTTACTGGGTGAAATACCCCAAATTAACTCTTTGATATGGAGTACCAAAATCCACATTTTTGTTTCTGCTTCTTGTGAGAAGTTCTGCCTTATTTAAACCATTAATAATTCGGTTTCCCTGTATGTTCTCTAAGCAACAGAGGCCTGCTAAGAAAGTATATATCTGAATAAAATTGAACTTTTTAAAGTTTAAGTGAATTCACGTATATTCTTTTTTGAACCATGCTACATATCATCACAAATTTGTAAAAACAAGCAAACTCTCAAGAGTATTTTTAAAAGGGTCTTACTATTTCCCTTTTCTAATTATTCCTTTTATTTCTGCATTCGCAGCCAACAGTTTGATCACAGCTGACTTCTTCCGCACTCAGTAGAGTTTATTTGTTATTTATTTTATTAGTTAAATTTATACCCTGCCATTTCTTCCTGAGGGGGGTGCCCAGGGCAACATAAAATCAAATCAAAAACTATCCAACATGCGTTAATTAAAACGACAGTCATAAAACTCCCATGCCTAACAGGCCTTTTACACGGGTTTGTATCTTCAGATTCCTCCTAAACGTGGCCAGGGAAAGTGGCAGGGCAGCCTGATTTTCCCCTGAAAGGAAGTTTCAGAGGCAAGGTGCTGCTAGGGAGAAAGAAGGATAAGGAGACATGGAAGATAAGACTATCAATGGCTACTAGGCACAATGGCGATGTTCTACCTCCACTGCTGGAAGCAGTATACTTCTGCTGGGAATCTGAAGCAGGGAGAGTGCTGTTGACCTTGGATCCTGCTTGTGGGCTCCCTGTGGGAATCAGGTTGGCCACTGTGAGAACAAAGTGCCTCACTAGGCAGGCCTTTGGTTTGATCCAACAGGCCAGGTTTTATGGCCACTTCTGGTCATGCTCAGCCGTAGTACTACTGCAAGAAGGGCCTCCTCATCCCAGGCTAGAGGATGAGAAGCATGGAGAAAGGTGCTCCTTCATGACCACAACCTTCAACTGGACCTGGTAGCAGTGGCGGAGCTTCATGCTCCTCCACCGGGGGCAGAGAGCAGGCAGGGGCATGGCTGGTGCACGTAGAATCATAGAATCATAGAGTTGGAAGAGACCACAAGGGCCATCCAGTCCAATCCCCTGCCAAGCAGGAAACACCATCAAAGCATTCCTGACAGATGGCTGTCAAGCCTCTGCTTAAAGACCTCCAAAGAAGGAGACTCCACCACACTCCTTGGCAGCAAATTCCACTGTCGAACAGCTCTTACTGTCAGGAAGTTCTTCCTAATGTTTAGGTGGAATCTGCCTTCTTGTAGTTTGAATCCATTGCTCCGTGTCCACTTCTCTGGAGCAGCACTCCTCTATATGACATCCTATTATATATTTGAACATGGCTATCATATCACCCCTTAACCTTCTCTTCTCCAGGCTAAACATACCCAGCTCCCTAAGCCGTTCCTCATAAGGCATCGTTTCCAGGCCTTTGACCATTTTGGTTGCCCTCCTCTGGACACGTCCGAGCTTGTCAGTATCCTTCTTGAACTGTGGTGCCCAGAACTGGACACGGTATTCCAGGTGAGGTATGACCAGAGCGGAATACAGTGGTACTATTACTTCCCTTGATCTAGATGCTATACTCCTATTGATGCAGCCCAGAATTGCATTGGCTTTTTTAGCTGCTGCATTACACTGTTGACTCATGTCAAGTTTATGGTCTACCAAGACTCCTAGATCCTTTTCACACCTACTGCTCTCTCAAACCAGGTGTCACCCATCCTGTATTTGTGCCTTTCATATATATATATATATATATATATATATATATATATATATATATATATATATATATATAATGTATTGCCCAAGTGTAGTACTTTACATTTCTCCCTGTTCAAATCCATCTTGTTTGCTTTGGCCCAGTTCTCTAATCTGTTAAGGTATTTTGTAACGTAAGTCTGCCTTCTGGGATCCATCTGTGAACAGAATGTGTGAGTAAACTATTTATACAATGTGTGAGTAAAGCCTGTGTTGTGTCTATTCTTTTTAGGAGGGAATAAAGGGGAATTACCAGGAAACTTATTTCAGAGGCTTAAGCAAGCCTGGCAACAACTAATCCGATGTGTGAGTTTAAAGAAGGGAATGTTACTCTGCTAAATTATAGAACTTGCTAACACAAGTTGAGAAGGATATTATTAAACAATATATCCTCTCCTGCCTCCCTGAACATTCCCACAAAGTGATCTGTGCCATGTGTTCAACAAGGACTTCCATTTCCAAATCAACCGCGTGGTACAGTATCTTTACCCATGTATATGTATAAAATGTATCTACAGTGTGGTGTAGTGGTTAAGAGTGGCAGACTCATAATCTGGGGAACCGGGTTTGTGTCTACGCTCCTCCACATGCGGCTGCTGGGTGACCTTGGGCTAGTCACACTTCTCTGAAGTCTCTCAGCCCCACTCACCTCACAGAGTGTTTGTTGTGGGGGAGGAAGGGAAAGGAGAATGTTAGCCGCTTTGAGACTCCTTCGGGTAGTGATAAAGCGGGATATCAAATCCAAACTCTTCTTCTTCTTCAGTGGTCATTAAATTGTGTCCCTCCCACCCGAACACCAGCAGAGCAGTTGAGGGATGCTGGGAGTTGTAGTCAAGCAACTTCTGGAGAACCCTATTTGGCAGGTGTGGAGTGTCCTGTTTTGCCACTTGAAGTGAAATGGCAAGGGCTGCCCCACTATGGTGTAGCCAGTGCCACATTGCCGGCTCCTCAGCATCCCTTACCTAGGTTGTGTAGTGGTGGCACGAAGCAGCAGCAGCAGGTTCCAGCGAGATTTTGTGAGATCTCACGAGAATTTGGCGAGATCTCATGAGATCTCACTGGAAATTGATACCAAAGCTGGAGGTGAAGACAGCAGGACAGCCCATGGGGGTGCTACTTTGGGGGTTTCCGCTGCCTGAGGCAGCTGCCTCATGGATGGGCTGGTCTCATTGCTTGATGCAATCTAGTTCCACACGGGTCTCAAATTCCCTCTCAGTGACAGAAAGACTCAATATAAATACAGTTACTCCACTTGACACATAGGCATCAAGGTTTTCTAATGTATTTGAGGTTCATTTTATATCGTGGCAACCATATGAAGCAGCTTAATCTAACAGCACAGAATGCCAGGCTAAAGTCCAGCTGCTGAACTGCATGGTAAAGCAGGCTTTTGACTCAGTGTAAACCCAACATTCTAGTGCCATTGCACCACAGTGGCCCTCTGTATGTTGCGTTATAGAACTGGAGGACATGGAGCTCAACTATTTTGAGGGACTGGACTTCATTGTTGGGGTGGCAGCAGAAATCAACAACTAGAATTCTCCAGTACTGATGGCCTTATATTTGATTTCAGCACTTAGTGAAGCACTGCGGGCAGCAGAAATAGGATTGGTTTCACTGGTTGTGTAAAAAGTAGATCTATTAAAGGATTAATGCCCTGATCCTAAACACAATTACAAAGTTCAGTGAACCTTACTTCCATGTACGCATGCTGTGAACTGCAGCTAAGAACAGGATGCATCCTGTTCTTTGTAAATGAACTTCCAGGGGAAAAGAAATTGCAGCCTAACATTGTTTTCCCTGAAATGGTAAATAAAATCCTGAGATTTTCTTTTGTTGCCCACCGTGCTCCAAAATACAGAGAAACTGGGAAAGCAATATGTCAGTGGCTAAGGTTGAGTCTTGGAAAAGATTCAGCTGGGACACTAAATACACCAATGATTATTTACAATGGGATTAATTTCATTCACATTGGAGAATACCTATTATGTTTCCATGGTTTATGCCCAAGCAGCCACCTAATTAGAAGGAATTTGTTTTCCACAAAGCTTGCAGACCCATTAAGAACCAAAATATTTTAATATGTTGTTGTTGTTGTTGTTGTTGCCAGTCACCTTCTATTTCCACTTCCTCGCTGCTCCACTTTCTTCCTATTTGCCACCATAAGATATTATTCGTATAGTCCCCTTATCAAACTCCCACACTGCTTCCTGGCACTCTGGGTCAATGAAAGGGTTAAAAATTCTCTATCTCTATCTTGATCTTTGTTGAAATGGTGTGTATGGGAATGAAATGGTTGCCAATTTGTTTGTAATGCATTCTGACTGTACGGGAGTTCTTTTTTCTCCTGACAGGCAGGTGAGATCAAAGTGGCACAGGACAAAAGGGGCTCAGCAGTGATTTGTCAGGGGACGAAAGGCAGTCTTGTCTGGGAAAGTGGCTGTAGCCCAGAACGAGCCTTCAGATCACTAACACACTAAAGAAATCATGGCATGAGAAAAAGTACAGCAGAAAAGGTTCAAAGGTCAGTTTTATTTGGTTTAGATTGTTGGTGCCTCCTTTTAAACCACAGACCAAGTTGGGGCGGGGCGGGGCGGGTGGGGGGCGGGTGGAAAGAACAGGCTAATAACCGTTGTTATTGTCTGGGTGGTGGGGGAACCCTCTTTTGTACACACTGAACAGTCTGAGTGATTGTAATTAAAATGCTGTTGTTCAAGCCAAGGTCTGCTTCTCTAAGTCTTTGCTCCCTTATAAGTAATTCTTAACCACAAGTATAGCCAACTCTCCAGTGGGATTGCTTATGGAAGTTAGGGTTAACTTTCATGACTAAGGGTTTGTTGTCTTGGGTATCAGCCTTGCTTCTGTGTGTGGGTGTGTTTAATGGAAAACCCATTACCATTATTGGTTTGCTGTGGTTTATGAAAAAGTTTATGAAAAATCTGCAATGCCATGTTTTGGAGATAACAAAGCATGCCAGATTTGAACTGAATTTAAGAAAACCATGGAGGAAATGTATCCTTAGAGGAATTTGGGTGATCAGGCTGAATTTTGTCAGGTGCTGATGGAGACTTCCCACAAAATGCAAATAGCAGCTTCAGAGAGGACAGTTTGGTAGGACTGTGGCAGGGACAGAAAGTGTTCAACCTCACTTTGTCAATCATCACAGTCTCCAAGCTGCAACTGCTATTTGCATACCTAAAAGATCTGGACACTAATTGCATTCACACAACAAACACCATATCTAGTCTACTGTCCCAGATTCCCCTGGTCTCCGTCAGTGGGAGAGATCTGCTGTTGGCAGGGAAGACTATGTGCCTGCACAAACTTGTTCATTTAGCACAGGTTTTCTATTCTGGTTTGTCATTCTTCAGGTTACCAATTACCCCCCAAAGTGGTTGGCTCACTCTTGCTGGAGGTTTCCAAACAGAGGTTGTACACTCATCCATTGAGGTTGCTGTAGCTCTGGATTTTTAGTATCAAGCAAGGGGATAAGGTTCCCTCTTACTCTATGATTCAGTGTTTGCACTGGGCAGGCATGCAGGGGGACAGGGTAGCTATTCCCAACAGGGACATGTGACATGATGCTGGTAAACCTATACTAGATGTTTCTGGCCAGATCGAGCCTTGCTGGATCAGGCCAATGGCCCATCTAGTCCAACATCCTGTTCTCACAGTGGCCAACCAGATGTTTATGAGATGCTCAAAAGAAAGGACCTGTGATTCGCAGCAACTGGCATTCAGAGGGGTGGTGTCTCATACAGTGGTAGTCACTAGATTCGTCCTCACCTAGCAGCCCCTATACTTCCCTTGTTGACTTGCAATGTGTCACTGTGGGTGCCAGACCTCTCCATACCTGTCACCAATCCACAACCACACTGGGGGAGACTGCTTCTTATTCCTTATCCCTATATCAGTTTGGTAAGAAAGGGGAAATTCTTGCAGAAATTGTTCTATGTGGCACTGTTCTTGTAAAGAATCTGAGGAATATCCAATGCAAGAATTTGCCCTTTGTCTTTCAAAAGATTTCCAGGACTGAATCTTTGCAAACTCTTAACAAACACAACCCCTGAAAGTATTTTCTGATTCAACCCTCTGCGTCCCCTAAAGAACAAGATTGTGTTTCGAGGCAGAGATAATAGAATGACGAAATTCTTACGTCTGGCCTAGAAACATTTAAGATGGTACAGGTATCTCAGTATAACCAAGAGGAACTCTTGATTCATCTTTCTGTTACGGTGTTATCTTTGGTAAAATATCTCTGGATGGATTCAAATGTCTGGCTTTGCTAGCATGAAGGGAGTTTTTGAAGTCTTATAGCGGAGATCTTTAAAAGACAAAGGTTATAAGAAGAGTCTAAATCATGATGGAACTGTGAACAGACAAAAGCTTGTTTGAATGCTGCCTTTCAAAAAATGTGATGAAGTAGCATTTGAAACAGGCAGGGTTCTGACACCAGATTCCTGAAACAATAGCTTCTACCAATCCTCCACCGTGGAATCATGTTGGATGGAACTCATAAAGCCCAGTCCATTGGGTCCGTTTCAGTTTGCAGAGACTTGGATTTTCCCAGAGGGATTTCCAGAAACACCTCCCTGCCAACTTCATTTTCTCGAGCCTACCAAGGCAGGAAGCAAGCAGCACTGTGAGGGCTAGAGTAGAAAACTCCCAGGCTTCAGTCCTTCTCTGCAAGCTTCATTGAGGACACGTCACAATGTCTGGAAAGGCTGGTGGTGACGCAAAAGTTGGTCACCCTGCTTCACAGTATCCCTGAACACCACTATGAAAATAGCGCAAGAACATCCTGGATTGTCTTATACAATGGGAAATGTAGTGTTCTAATGGTGATGTTAAGACATGCAAAGCATGTTGATGTATCATTAAAACAAGAGGCCTGTATGATTCAGAACAGGTCCAGTTTACAGGAAGATTTATTTTTGACTGCTAGCTCTCAAAGCTGAAGTTGACCAGGGTTAAAATTCCCGTTGAACTCCTGTGGTTAGCTGAAATACTACAGAATAATGGACAGCGCACGTCATCCTTATCCGAAGACCATTCCTTCCTGAGTATTAAGGTCTTCTTTTATTATTAGCACAAATGCAATGGTGTTTCTGCTCGCTCACCACTCTCTGCACACCCCACTGCTCCACATCTTCCCTGGAGGGTTGGAGAAAACCCCAGAACAGACCTGGGGGAGGAGAGGACAATAAGTTCCTTTGAGTTCATGGAAGGTGTTCCATGCATGTAATAATTTAGCTTGATGCAACCCATTGGTGGAGTGAACATCATACATTGAAAGCCACCCCCCCAAACCCAGGAACCCCCTCAGAGAGCTACAAATCTCAGCACCCTTAAGAAACTACAGTTTCCAAAATGCTTTATAGGTGAAATGTGCTTTAAATGTATGGAAAGTACACTGCCCCGTTTCTTCTTTTAAGAAATGATGTTTTAATGTTTTGCTGTATCTGTAGTATATTATTATTGTATTCTCTATCTTTCTATCTTGCTTTTAAAACTTAGCTACCTTGAAGTTTTCGGGAGGGCAGGGCATAAATACCTTAAACAGCAAACAAGTTAATAAAGCGACCAGATAAATAAGAACAGAGCATCACACTACTGCTATATTCTCCAGATGGTCCAGAACGATTTGATTTTCAATAGTAGCAAAAGCCACTGAAAGGTTAAGAAGGGTCATATCCGAGTGGCAGGGAAGCAGAGGTGGGCCTTAGTGGCAGTGAGCAACAGAAAGCGAGAGGAGCGCGGGGAAAGGGCTCGTTTTCCTACCAGCGTCCATCATGTCTATTATGTCCTATAATGGTGGGGCCGTAATGGCCATGAAAGGGAAAAACTGTGTTGCCATTGCTGCTTACCGGAGGTTTGGCATTCAAGCTCAGATGGTGACTACGGACTTCCAGAAAATTTTCCGAATGGGAGACAGATTATTCATTGGTTTGGCTGGACTTGCCACTGATGTTCAGACAGTTGCTGCTGAATCTTTATGAGCTGAAAGAAGGCAGGCAAATCAAACCGCAGACCCTGATGAGTATGGTGTCTAACCTGCTGTATGAGAGACGGTTTGGACCTTACTACACGGAGCCAGTGATAGCCAGGTTGGGCCCGGTCATGTACGAGACCTTCATTTGCTCCTTTGACCTGATCGGCTGCCCAATGACAACGGAAGACTTTGTGGTCAGCGGGACTTGCGCAGAGCAGATGTACGGCATGTGCGAGTCCTTGTGGGAGCCAGACATGGAACCAGATGACCTCTTTGAAACCATAGGCCAGGCCATGCTCAATGCAGTGGACAGAGATGCCGTGTCAGGCATGGGCGTGATAGTTCATGTCATTGAAAAAGACAAGATTACTACCCGAACACTGAAAGCTCGTAGGACTAAGCAAAAGGCATGGTTGTTTTGGGATGCTCAATATTTTACTTGACATTATCTTAACGGCTGGAATGCTCTTCTGTTAAGAAAACCGTATATGGTTTTGTTGTCGGAGCTCAAAATTATATATGATGGAAATGAGATGTACGGTATTGTTGGCAGAATAAATGTTTTCACTAAGAAAAAGAAAAAAGAAGGGTCATATCCACCCAGCCCTCTACCCCAGTTCTTCTCTAGATGTTGACCAGGACAGCTAAAGCAGTCTTGCGACCAAATCCTGACTCAAAACTGATTGCAATGTGTGTTATCCAGAAGAGCCTGGATTTCCAGGTCATATTGCCTCCCCAAAGAAGCATAAAATTATATTAGTATTCATTTGACGAATCTAGAGAGGTCTTCTTGAAGCATTGACCTATCAAGGCATCCTTCAGATCAGATGACATGTAAAGAGGCATTTGTAAGTCAAGGCAAGGAACCAAGCTTTTCTTTAAGTTTTTTTTTAATGTGTTTTAATGATCAAGTCAGCAGAGGTTCAAGGTTCCTGTCTGCATTGTCAGGTAAGGGAGTCTGAAACCATTATTTTGTACTTAGTCCTTCAAAGTCCCTTTTTCCTTACAGAACTAAATAAAAAGAGTTCAGTGATTGCAGCAGGTATGATGGGAAACATTTCAAGGATTCCTTTATTTTTTCCCATTAAAAAAGCGGGGTAATTTTAAAAATCAGAATCTGACCTTGAAGCAAGTGGATTGGACCTATATAATATTTACACTGGTCTGATTTATGACGGGGCTGTGTATATTTGGGGTTTCCCCCTTTAAGGTTGAGCATTGAGCAATATATTTTCAAGATCACACTTAAAGTGGGCGGTATTATGACATTATCTGGATATGGAAAGGATGTCATTCCAATTAAAGATATAGAGATTGATTCCCCCCCCCTTAATTACAGGTTGTAGGATTATTGGAAGGTATTGGGGAAAGCTAATCTCTCAAACATGAGTGGTTGTGAACAAGAAAGAATGAAACTGACTGGGACTACTTTAAGTTAATGGTATCACTTTACAACATTTTGAAATGGGAGTTTTCGCACCAAATATAATGTAGATTCATTATTTTGCTATGAAAGATCTGTCAGTTTAGTATTATTTGAGCAGACTTGAGCAGTGATAGCAAATAATAACAAAAACATGAAACTACATTTTGATTCATCCTACAGTATATGATATTTGTATTTTTAGATGTTTATACATTAGTTGTTAGTGTAAATTGCCCCAACATATGTGTTTGGGAATGGTGATAATAATAATCTGTGATTTGGTGTGTATTATATGGAGCGCTGGGCGTTTTATTCTGTTCAGCTTCTGTACAGTACTCAGAAAAATGACTCGCCTTCTTAAGGAGCCTTGTTAACTCGTACCGGTATGCATCAAAAGCAGGGCAAAGCGAGGCTTGTGTGGTCTTGGGAAGTCATTTCAACCAGATTAGATTGTTCGCAGGGTGCAGAACTGCCCCACTGGGGAAACGACAAAGGAAGCTGAAAGCGGCTGGATCCCCGCCCTCCCTTCCATTCCCGCCCTCCCCTTCCCAAGCCAGGTGCAGCCTCACGGGGGCGGGAGGGGGAATATTTCCATGCAGGGCTGCCCTGTCTCTCCAGAGCGCACCTCGGACCTGCCTCGGCGCCCCTTCCTCCCTTCCCACGGTCCGTGTTTGAGTTAGTAATGGGTGTTTAATTGGGGGAGGGAGAGCAATTCCCCTCTCCCTGAGGAGGGGGCCCGCCTCTTCGCCTAGGCATTTATTGCCCTACAAATTGTTACTTCCTCCTCGCCTTCGACTTCACAGCGCCGCTTGTAAATCACTCACGTCGAGGCGCTCCAGAGGAGAAGCGCAGCAGCGGGGGCGCGCACGGACCGCTCAGCAGGCGCAGAGGAGCGTCGGATTCAGGCGCTGGCTGTCGGATAGGTTCGGGGGTAAATTCTGAAGTGCTGGCGCTCTTCAGGACAACCTCCGTGGCCACCCCCGCCCTACCCCCTTCTAAGAATTTTTGCGCAATGCCTAGACAGCCAATCTCTCGCACTTCCAACTCCCGCTTTGCTGCACATCCAGCCTGACGAAGAACTCTGGTGGAGTCGAACGCTTGCTCACTATTTGACGACAGGTTGGTCCTAATAAAGGGCCTTTGGACCTTTCCCAAATAAAACTGGCATATGGACCCTTAGCCATGCAGACTGATGTAACCCCTCGCTTCCTCCACTGAGATTATTTTCTGGTTTTCTCTCTGAAAGAGGACTGGAAGGGAGATAGGTGGCTTGCCAGTCCCTGCTTCGCGCGGCAGCCCTGGAGAGAGGATGGAGGGATGAACGAGGTCCTCAGTCCAGCCAGCAGGCAAATATGGAGAGGAGATCGTAACAAACAAACAAATAAACAAACAAACGACCTTCCACGACACCCATCAGCTCGAAAGGTGGTGTGCGCTTGTCTCTTTTCTTCTCAGTTTACGAACCTATACCTCACCCCCCCCATGCGTTTTCGACTATGCAGATCGCATTTCTTTCAAAGCTCGTATCCGGTTCATGACACCTAGATCTGAATCGGAATGATGCCGGATCCCTTGAAATAACGGGCCTCAATGAAGAGTTTAGGCTAGGCGCTAGTGCTGCGTGGTTTCGACGGAAAGTGCGCAGCCTGATCCTAAGGAGGCCGACTCAGAAGCAGGGGTGCCGCCAACTTGAATAAAATATTTTGGGGGGGTCCAAATAAGCCCTGCCCCGCATAATCGATCGCATGGCAATGCCCATCAAGTGGGGGGCGCCCCCTCAAATATTTTAATGGAAGGCGGGCAAGCCCCCTCGACCTCTAGGAGTTGGCTCCTATGCTCAGAAATAAGTGGATCGAATTAGGATCTGGGAAGTCGGGGTTCAAACCGGTCTCTCGGCTTAGCCTAGCTCTCAGGATTGTCATGAGAACAAAACGGAGAGAGGTGGGCGGAGAACCCTGTACAGCACCTTGCACCTTGGAGAAGAGGTGGGGATAGAAACGCAATAAATAAATAAATGAGCTTTGTTCCTTTATCTTCAAGAAGGACAGGCTCAACATGGTTCTCTGGTTAAGGCGCTTTGGAGCTGCAGCGATTTGGGGGCATTCTTTTTATTTATTTATTTTAAAACAGATTTCCAGAAAGAATCGTTCACCACATCCGACTCCCAGCCCTCGCTTCGAATCCGACCACATCAAACTGGTGCCCCCGCCCCAAAATGTCCACCGGACAAAACGACCACGTCCCCGAGTGGGACGGCGCGTTGTGGCCCAGACGGGCTGCCTGGCTTCCGGCAAGGGCTCTGCAGGGAGAGGGAGGCAGCCAGCCCATGCTACCGCTGTGGAAATTTCACTGGGGGCCACATTCGTTGTTTGGGAGGAAGAAGGGCCGGTTTAGCCCGTCTGCATCCCTTGCCCTAAAAAGGAAGGTGCCCTCCCCCCCGCGCCCACGAAAGAGCGCTGGCTGACTGTTGTGGAGGGGGAGCCTTCCGCTAAGGGGGCGGAGAACGTCTGAGGTGCTCAGCATGAAAGCGGCCGCCGTAATGCGAGCGAGATGGAAGGCAGGGGCGAGCTGCTCTGCCTCCCACGCCGCCCTTTTTCTTTCCTTTTCTGTTTTTAAGGCAGGCAAGGGCGCATCAGGATGAGGAGAAGGTGGTAGGGGGGGGGCTTTACACACACACACACACACACACACACACGGTCCTGGCGTCCATTCCAGACAGCTTCTTCCACAACCCTCCCCAATCCCCAAAACCAGCCCTGAAATGTATTTGGCGAGGGCGAATTCGTGCCCAGCGCCTTTCTCCTGCCTTTCCAAGCCATCGCCCCGCCCCTCCCGCTCTGCTAAGCAGGTATTCCGCTTCACCCGTTATATATTCTGTACACTGTGTGTGTACACACACACACACCCACACACCCACACACACACCACTTGGAAGGGGGGAGATTTCACCCACAATCCCGGATTCTCGCCGGCACTTATAATTCCGGACGCACAACCCAACACCAAAGTTAAGCACCGTTGATTTCAGTGCGCTTGACTTTAAGTCCCGTCTTAAATCTATGGGGGAATTGGTTTGTTGTTTGTTTGTTTGTTTTAAATGCCTTAACAGTGGTATCCCCCCCTTAAAAAGTGAACTAAAGCTTCAATATTATGATGTTTAAAACGCGCACGCATCATGGGTGATATCCAACATTCATAGGCAGAGTAGACCCAATGGAATCAATGGACGGAAGTCAGGCTGGGCACGACTTAAAATTGGAATAATAATAATAATAATAATAATAATAATAATAATAATATCATTATTAATCCCCTGTCTGATCGATTTCTACTTGTGAGGTAGAAACAGTCCCAAAAGGAGATGTGGTTGAAAAATGTGTGGTTGAGAGTCTTTAATATTATATTTTATTTCACATGAAAGAAGATTGAATGATTGGGTGTCTTTTAGGTTTTTAGAGGGGCAATTCACCAGGCTGCACCGCTAAGCACATTGCTGAGTAGGCTCAGTTTACCCAGGTGAAACTGACTAGATTAGTTTACTCACCCACGACCATTCCTTCAGGGAATTAGGATTTTCCGGTTATCCCCAGTGCGTCATCTCTTGAAATCTATACAATCTGTAGCATTTAAAATTTTGGTATTATAAACTGCACTGTGTTTGATCATATTGCCCAATATCACTGTAGCCCGATGTTATGCATGTTTACTCGGGAGTAACTCCAGTACGTAGGACTGCTGCCTTACCCACATTTTGGACATCGCTCCTGTTGAAGGTTATTTGAGCAGATCAGGACTTTTCACCGGGCTACTTCTGTCCCCACCATCGTTTTTACCACTCGCCATTGAACAAGCTGGCGACTGTATTTAGCAGGTTACACTGACTACAGCCATTGGGGTTTTATTTTCTTTATTTATAGAAGCTTTTACAAAGCGATTTAAAACAAACGAACGCCAAAGGAGCCTCTCTTTACGAACAGTTCTGTAAGGGTGGACAGACGCAACATACGTAACTTACCACACAGAGACAAGCACATCTGTGTTTTTATTTATTTATGCATACATAAATAAATTTAATACGCTCAATTGTATGACAGCCATGCGAACGTTCCCATACCTAGTGGAAACCAGGAAGCTGGCCGAAATTTGGCTAATTGATTGATCTACCAAAAAGTGTTTTCTTTCATCATTCCAGACAAAAGGAAATCGTTTAAATCACCAAAGGCTGTCTGTGAAATCTTTGAATGCTGCTGCTGGTTGGTGGTTTCTCTCTCTCTCTCTCTCTCTCTCTCTCTCTCTCTCTCTCTCTCCCCCCCCCCCCCATTCTTGAGCTGCTGTCCAAACCTCTTTTCTCATGCTTCCTTTTCGTTTTAAACGTGTATTTGGACGTCAAGTCGTCCTTCCTTGTCACGCTTTGTGAGCCTGTGGGGATCAAGAAAAGCCGGCGCCCGACCCCAGGAGCGCGTTTCTCTCAAGGTAGACATTTTCAGATGCAAAATTGCTTTTTCAGTTAGGAGTTGAGGGTTTTTTTTGGAGGGGGGGGGGAGAGGGAGAGATAGGAAACCATCAGCCCCATCCCTCGTGTGGGTGGCTGGGTGGGTGTGAGGGGGCGATGCGGTGCTCTGCAAAAGGCCACCCGGGAGCGTGCGTACGCGTGTAGATGCGCGCGCCCTCGCGGCTGAACGCGGTGCTGCGAGCCTGTGCGCTCTCATCCTGGATGCGGTCTGGAAGCTCACCCGGGACTTAGGTCTCTTTTCCTCGCTTGCGCTATTATCAGATCAGTCTCCTGTGGCCGGGAGTGCCTTTCCTACGTACGAGCCGTCGATTAATGCGATGTCCCCCTAGCCTCTCTCCTGGCATTTCGGGACCCCCTCCTACTTCCCCTCCCCTCCCCTCCTATTCCTCCCCAGTCTCTCTCTCTCTCTCTCTCTCTCTCTCTCTCTCTCTCTCTCTCTCTCTCTCTGTCATTCTGGAGCCCTGAAGACTGCCCTGGTCGCAGCACCGCCACTTAATCCAAACAGCTGGGCCTCTCCAGTTTGCTTTCCTCGACGACATCTATTTACTTAAAGAGATCTAAAACCAATTAAGAAGGGGGAGAGGAGGAAGAGGGAGGGAGACAGACGAGGAAACCGACCTGGACTGAAACAAACAAGCAAGCAAGCAAGCAAACAAGCAAACGAGCGAGCCAAGGAGCCCCCCTCCCGCCCGACGAGAGCCACAACCTAGCGGCCGCCTCGTCCATGCGTCTCGATTGGACCCGGTGGCCACCTAGGAGAGCTGCCTCGGCCGCTGCAGCCTGGCGCTCTTCCCTGATGGGCCGGTCGGGGCTGTGCTGTGCCCGGAGCTGAGCGCCGCTGCGGCCCCCGCCATGCCACAATGGTGACCGCCTGGCTCGTCCTGCTGAGCGCCTTGCAGGCGGCGCGGGGCTCCCCCGGGCCGGCGGTGGCCGGCGGGGCCCCCGTGGGGCCCCCGTGCGCCCGGGGAGGACCGTCGTGCGACCCGCGCTGGCGCAGAGACGCGGGCGGGCGCGGCGGCGTCTACGAGCATCTCGGCGGAGCGCCGCGGCGCAGGAAGCTCTACTGCGCCACCAAGTACCACCTCCAGATCCACGCCAACGGCAGGATCAACGGCACCTTGGAGAAGAACAGCGTCTTCAGTGAGTACCGCTTGGCCCCCTGCCCGCCCCACACCCGCTAGCCGAGCTCCCCGAGCCCCGAAGTGGAAGCCAGCCCCCTCCCCCAAATCTGGCTCCCAAGTCGAGGCGCGTTCAGCCCCGACGACCGGGCCTCGCTGCCGCCTCGGCGATTCGACGGCTCCTCCTCGGCCAAGGCTTTTCGGGTCCGGGTGACGGGACACCAGGAGAAACCCGCCCGATGAACCCCATGAGCCGTCGAGAATTAAAGCTTGTCTCTTAGAGGCATGCAGAAGGGATCAGGCGTGTGCGCTGAGAGGTTACCCACGGGAAATTTCTCACCCAAGGTGAGATTTATTTATTTTTTAAATCAGATCAAAGCGGGCGGTTTTAAAGCATAGGTTGGACGGCCATCTGTTAGGGATTCTTTTGCGGCGATTGCTGCTCTGCAAGGGGTTGGATTAGATGACTTTCAGGGTCCCTTCCAACTCCACATTTGTCGAAATCCCCGTGCCCGTCCCGTCCTTTGTGCAATCTTGATATGTTGTAATAATACCTTCGCTTTATTTGAGCCAGGGAATAAAAATTTGAGTTCAAGACCCTGCTTGAGTCTTCAAGCACATTATTTTTTGTGGGGGCGGGGCACACGCTGAAAAAGAATAAATAAACATTCGCACCTAGCTCCGGGAACATTGCATGTGTTGACTTTTGCCAATTCAGCTTGAGAAAGGTAGAGGAGTAACACAGTGGGGAAAAAGCAGGCATTCTCTGGCTTCGCCAGTCGAGCCTGGGAAACTTTAAGCAATGATTGGCAGCCTGTACAGAGAGATGCTTGGGATAAAGGGTCTGGCCAGGGGAAGTGAGAACCATAAGGATATACGACAACAAGACCATGCTTCTGACCATGTGCAAAGTATTTCCAGCTGGCCATTGGATAACCACCAGCAGCTTCCAGATAAGATGTGCATGATAGATGGTAGGCAGTGCTTGTCTTTTTAGGGATAAATTTTAGAAAGGTTATTTTACCCACCCACCCTCAAGCAACCAGCCCAGAAGACATTATACTGTAAATATAACCCTTAAAGGAACACAACAAGTAGGCAAAAGATCAATTTCATGGAAGATAAAGGCTATCAGTGGCTACGAGCCTCAGTAATTATACTCTGCCTCCATGGGTGCAGGCAGTATGTTTCTGAAGTTCAGCTGCTGGAAGTCATGGGAGGTCCCAGAGGCCCTTGGTTTGCCAGTGAGAACAGGATGCTGGGCTGGACAGGCAACTGGCTTGATCTGGCAGGGCTCTTAAATTATGTTCTTGTGCTTGTCAATCATCTTCCAGTGGCTACCACTGACGCAGTGGACTGATAAATATATTAGTCTTTGTGGTGCCATGAGACACATTTGTTGGTTTTGCTGCAAAGAAAGAAAGAAAGAAAAGAGAGAGAGAGATTGAGATTACCAACACTACTGCCCTGGAAATTAAATGCGTTTCTGTGGCAAGTCTTGGTCTAAGAATTGTGGCTGTTTTGCTTCCACATATTTAATTTTTAATGTTTTTCTTTGTTTTCTGCCTTGCACTTTACATATCAAATACTCTCTGCAGCCAAACATAAGACACAATGGGAAACAAATCACTGTGTGTGTGTGTGTGTGTGTGTGTGTGTGTGTGTAGTCACACCCACACCACCCATTTAAAACACTCTTATGGCACCTTAACCTTTAGGAAGGGTGCTGGGAACTTTAGCTCTGTGACGGGTCTCCTAACAACTCTCGCACCCTTAACAGCCTACAGTTCCCAGGATTCTTTGAGTGGAAGCCATTGCTGTTTTAAGGGCTTTAATGGATGGTGTGGATGGAGAAAGGCTAGTTCCACCATGACTAGGAGGACTAGTGAGGCTGAGATCCTTTTCTTTTTTCCCCTCTGGATGATGTGAGTGGGGAATATATCAGTGATTTTTTATTTTTATTTTTTGAAAGCATCTTCTAAAATTACCACCACACTAGGCTGTTCCTCTGCCGGTCCAGACGGAAAGCAAAGGGCACAAAGGAAGGGGCTGCCAAGAATCCCCGGCAAAGGTCTTTTCAGGTTTGTCTCTCCCCAAAAGAAGAGGAGCGGGTGGGAGCCCAAAGGACTTTCCTCTCCTCTCCCTTTTGTTCCTCCTCTTCCTGGAAATCTTTCCTGGACTTAGTTTGTTTCTCTCCCCCTCACTCCCCCTCACCTCTCCAAATATACATCCCTGTGGGGAGGAGAATCAGTGCTCGAAGAAGCAAAGAAGCTCTCTGAGATTGACAAAAGTTGAGGATCCACTGGTGACTGCCCCTTAGTTTATCGTCTCCTAAGGTGTGAGTTCCCAGGACCAGCTTTCAAATCCCTCTTCCCTTTTATGACACCAGGTCAGATTGCAGCACTAATCCTGGAGAGGGAGGCGGGTGGTTTGTAAATAGTGTGTCAAGATGACTTTCACACTTCCGACTGTTCATCTCAGCCTGTTTGTTTGGTTTCCCTTCCCCTCCTATTCACCTTGTTTGATTTGTCTTTGGAGAGTTAGGGCACATTTTCTGAATGGGCTGCGGACATGGTAGGATGGGCACATTTGCTTATCAAAGGCAGGCTGCCTGTGTTAAAGACTATCCTGTGCAAAAGGAGGAACATTGCAGTCAGAAGTCAGGGCGCACTCAGACATGGACACCCATCACTCGGTGGCAAGGGTGCAGGGCTGGCATGCATATGGGTGACATAATAATCACTGTCATGTCAAGCAGTGCTTTCAGGCAGCACAGTAATTTTCAGTGGAAGAAGTTCACACATTCAGTTGCAATGCATCCCGTGAGGCATCAACAAGGGTGTGATCAGGCCAAAGCACTCTAGCAACTCCTGCACATTAAAAGAGCTGAGCTTTGGCTCGGTTTTGCCACACCTGACTATATGCATCACATACCTGGATCATGGAATCATAGAAATGGTAGAATTGGAAGGGAGCCCAATGGTCAACTTCTCCAACCCCCTGCAATGCAGGAATCTCAACTAAAGCATCCTTGACAGATGGCCATCCAACCTCTGCTTGCAAACCTCCAAGGAAGGAGAGTCCACCACTTTCTGAAAGAGTCCATTCCACTGTTGAGCTGCTCTTCCCATCAGAAAGTTCTTCCTGATCTTTAGTCGAAATCTCCTAACTTGAAGCCATTGGTTTGGGTCCCACCCTCTTGTTCCTTCCTCCATCAGTGACAGCCCTTGAGATATCTGAAGATGGCTATCATATCTCCTATCCTCTGCTATGAGCAGCTTATATTCATTGTATAAACCTTTCATGAAGGTTCCTCAAGACTGTGGAAAGAGGAAATATATTTCAATTAATGTCTTCTGGGCAGATATAAATGAAGCAGATTAAATGAAACAGATTAAGCAGATAAGAATTAAACTCATTGAGATGTTCAAATTTTGGTCAGTTGTGTACAGCACAGCCCCTCCATTGTACCACAATGTCATAGAATTATACTGTAGAAAGTGAATCTTTCAGTCCTAATCTCTTGCTTCAAGAGGTTTAATCTTGGGCATCTGAACGCTACTTTCAACCAATGCAGATAGTACAGAACTAGATGGGGCAATGGTTTAATTTGGTTTAAAGCAGCTTCCCATTTTGACACATGCCTACCCAATCTTTTTTCCTTTGATCTCAAAGGAAAGGAATATCATTTCTTGAATGCTTGCTGTTCACCTGCACAGAGAAGAAGAGAATATCTGCTGATGGGTAAATTTACACATACATCCACTCAGTGGCACTCATTCAAGTGACTGATCAAACACTTCAGACAGAGATTTAATAGCACAATATTTTTCAGTGGTGGCAGTTCGCACATGTAACTTAAAACCATCAGGTGATGCCATAGCACAATGGTGAATGTGCCAATTGTGGGATATTTAAAATGCAGTCAAGCCAACAATTTTGCTAGAAAGGCACAGGATAGGAGCTGAAGCTCACCGAGTTTTCCTGTAAACTTGCTAGAATGAACTCTGTGAGAGACACTCCCACTGTGCCCTGACAGAAGGAGGGCATAGCTATATATTCTCCTACCTGCCTGGGCACACCCTCTTTCTCTCTTTCCATCTCTTTCTGCTCTGCCAGCAACATGAGAACATCTGCTGGGTCTGAGCACCAATGCTTGGGCTGCATCTTAAGTTGGATTTAAGTGTGTCTTTGTAACTGAATTACCATTTTAAGCCTGCCTGAACAAAGCTGTGGTTATCTGTTACTCTTCAACAAGTATTCTGAGTGAGTAAATGTTATTTCTACCTTTTACAAGATTGCTTGTTTGATTGTTGCTTTAAGGGGGAGAAAAGAGGGAAATACAAGGAGAATCCAGCCTGCCTTAAAGCATCCTGGATTTCTTAAACTAAAAGGCTAAAACTAGCCTATCTAGCTTCCCTTTTAAGCTGCAACTCTGCTGAACTCAAATGTGAGGAATGGTGATATCTAAGAAATATACCCTCTCCTAGCATCTATTCACATCCCAGCGCCAAGCAATTCTATGCTCCTACCATGGTGGCAGCCAGTTTATGCCCGCATATTGTCAGCACAATACCCACCATCACATGTTGGGTGAAAAGGATATATGCACAGAAGAAGCAGTATTTAAAATATGTCTTCTTCATTGCCATAGAAATCCCAAAGCAGTTTACATTCAAATCAAATGCACGATGCATATTAAAACAAACCAGGCAGGAAGAAAATTAGTTCATCTATCTATCTATCATCTATATCTATCTATCTATCTATCTATCTATCTATCTATCTATCTATCTATCTATCTATCTATCATCTATCTATCATCTATCTATCACCTATATACATAATGACAAATGGTTCAGGAGTCCTCACAGAAAAGCCTGGGCAAATAAAGAGGTCTTTATCTGGAACTAAAAGAGTTTCTTCTAGCCATAACTGAGAAAGGAGGGAATTCTATAAATGGGGTGCCAGTACCACGAAGGCCCTGTCTCTCGATTAGGCATCTGTATCCTGAACAGTATATAGCTTTATATATATAGCTTGAACTTATATAGGTAGCCAGTGGAATTCTTTCAGAACTGGTGTAATACTGTATGCTCACAGTAGACAGCACCACACAGCAGCCTAGCTACCTGCAGCTTCTGAACTAACCTTAAAGGCATAGAGCTCATTATAGTAATTCAGAGGTGGGGAGCTGGAGGGCTAGAACCTTATAACACACCCCAATGAGCAACCTTGTTGGTCACCAGGTAACAGCAACCTCCTTTGAAGATGCGTCTTTAGTGCCAATCACCTGTTTGGTGCTGGAAGTGCACCTTCAAAGCGGATCCCTGTAACCATTGATCAGCTGGTCATCAGTTACTGGGAGCCCCTTTGAAGTCTCAGTAGCAGAGGAAATACTCCTAAAAATGGAACATTTTTTAAGGGTCCCTGAAGGGGAAAACCATAGTGCAGCTGATTCCAGCTGACTGTCAGGGCTTTAGTTTTGCAGGGCTCTATTCAAGAACGGACCACCAGCTTATTGTTGGCATCCATGCTGTGCTTTGAAGCCCCAACAATCTCTTGAATGGGTTTTCAACAGAAAGCATGGCTTGAAAGTGCCTTACAACTGTACAACGCTCAGCTGTAAATCCCTGTTTGGCCCAGCAGTGACTTTATTTCAGGGCAGGTGACTGGCTTGGCCAAAACAGCCTGGCAGGCCAAATCAAGCCCATAGGCAGGTTTCTCATTTCTGCAGTCACCCAATAATATTATCCACACATTGAGTCTCGACTCCTATTAATATTCATATTATTGTTTACATTTATTAGTATCATTTTCTTGCTGCAGGCAGCTCAAAGCAACTTTACAAAAAGCTAACAAAACAAAAACAAGAAACCCATACATTCATAAAGACCAAGAAAAAAAATCCATTAAAAATACCCATACAGGATGAAAGCCCACCTAGAAGCTGAAAGCCTGCATAAAAGGCTACACACAGAGAGGGCTACCTTGGCTCAGAAATCCACTTGTAACATGGACATGTCAGGATGGAGCATGAGGAAGCTGCATGATATTGGCAGCATGGAGAGTTGTCCATTCCCCCTGCCCTGTCTAGGCATGGTCCCTCTTCACATTATTAGTACAGTGGTACCTCGGTTTAAGAACAGCCCTGTTTACGAACTATTCGGTATACGAACTCCGCAAAACCAGAAGTAGTGTTCCGGTTAGCGAACTTTACCTCAGTCTATGAATGGAAGCCAAACGGTAGAAGGGCACCGGCGGTGGGAGGCCTCATTAGGGAAAGCGCACCTCGGTTTAAGAACGGCTTTGGTTTAAGAACGGACTTCCGGAATGGACTAAGTTTGTAAACCGAGGTACCACTGTATAGGAATGAGGCTATTCCTGCCCTGACATGCCCCCATTGCTCCCACTCTCCAGTCCTTCCACTAGCAGAGTTGCATCAGTGGTAGGGATTTGCCAGCATATCTCTGCTTTGCCAGTCCACCCCCAAAGTTACATCAATGATGTTTTTCTATGATCTGCCAGTGCAGAGGACTTACACCAAGTCTTGAGGCTTATCTGCCAGTATATGATGATGCTCTGAGTGATGTATATACATGCAGGTGAACTGGCTATAGGACAGTTTCAATGCAAAAGAGAGTACAAAACCTCCTGTGAAGGAGAAGGCAGTATTTCCCCCCCCCCCAAAAAAACTGTTAAATCCCTGTTTGGCTCAGCTGTAACTGAGTTTAAGCAGGAATAATTTCTTAGTACATGAGATACCGAATTCAGTATTGAAAGCAACAAGCTTTTAAACTACTGGTGTCATAATCTGAAATGAAAATAATAAATCTGTGCGTGAATGATGTTGATTATTCTGACAGCATCTCCCAAGTGCCTCGCTTTCCTATCTGTTGGGTCTCTGCACATATAACATTTTTTCAGTGTACATATAAAATCTGTTTTCCACCCCGCTCCATGGAATGTCTAAAACCATAAAGTGACTTGCATGAATGTGATGGACAAGTGTTTGAAAGCGTATGTCTAGTTATTTGTTTTTACATGTCGTGTTTTCTACTGTTTATCGTACAATGCTTTGTGAGTCTTGGGCTTTAAATGCAGAATGCATTTAAAACACACATGGAAGCAAGCAGGCAAATACATGTCACATGGCTACTCTGCTCAGAGAACCAGGGTTGCTTGCACACTCTCTTTTGGATGTTAACATAGTGGGAAACATGAGTTGGTTGCTCTTTAATGTGTGAAGCAGTCCGGGATACATGCATACCTTTGGCTTTCTCGTTGTTTCACTTGTCTGGGCGATGAGACCCTTTCCTTTGATGGTCTGAAATAGTTCCACTCTTTGAATGTGGCTTAGACTGCCACATTGTCCTTCCCTGCAAGGGCTGCACTGACTTTCTAAATGACAGACTCCATTCATGGTTCCATACGTGGCTTCTAAGATGCTTCAGCCTCTCATCTGAACTCCATTTTGCCCTCTGGAGACCTCAGCCAAAGCATTGTCCCGAAATGGGCAGCTTTGTGGTTTGCTTCAGTAAGTCAAGCACCCTTGTGTCCCCTAAGAAAGGCATTAAAGGGGATTTAAACTTTTTATAGACATATAGGATTAGGTGGCCCTCTAGTTCAATGTCAGATCTTTCTTTTTCTGAGGCAGTTCAGTCTCAATCAAACAGCTGGGGATTTACTAGCAAGAGTTTGCTTCAAACAATTCCCATGCTTTTATTTTTCTTCCCCTTCCCCTTTTCTTTTCGATACAAAAGGCTTTGCTTATAAACTAAGTCGTGAATGCAGGTATCTTGTGAGATGGTGTTCTTAAACAGGATGTTTCCCAGATGGAAGTAGTATTTTGGCAATTTATTAGTATTAACAGCTGAAGACACAGCCCATTCCCTGGGAGACCCAGGTTCGCAATTCTTGCTCAGTTCTAGATTCAGTCCACAGCCTTGGACAAGTGCCTCTCTGCATCATTTTTTCACTTCTGTGGGAATTGTAATAATCAACTTCATCAACTTCTTGGGAGGATAAACAGAACCAGACAGCCAGGGTGATGTAGTGGTTAGAGTTTTGGACTGGGACCTGGCAGACCAGGGTTCAAATCCTCTCTCACCTGTGAAGCTCACTGGGTGGCAATGGGCTAGCCATCTGCTCTCAGCCTAACTTACTTCACAAGTCAAAACAAAATAAAATAAAAAATTCCTTCCAGTAGCACCTTAGAGACCAACTAAGTTTGTTCTTGGTATGAGCTTTAGTGTGCATGAGCTCATACGAAAGCTCATACCAAGAACAAACTTAGTTGGTCTCTAAGGTGCTACTGGAAGGAATTTTTTATTTTATTTTGTTTTGACTATGGCAGACCAACACAGCTACCTACCTGTTACTTCACAAGGTTGTTGTGAGGATAATATTGGGGGGGGGGACTGTGTATGCTGCCTTGAGCTCCTTGAAGGAAAGATGGGATACAAATGAAATAAATAAATGAAATGAAACAAATCACTTTGCAGAGCAACATGTCAATTATGAACACAAATAAGTGGGAGATGCAGAGATCTCTGGGGTGCCTCATCCATCACAGTGTTGGGTTTCATATTTGCAATCTGGTGACCCCTTAGACTGAGCTTCTGGGTATGAGTGCTTGGCAGCACAGATCTGAGACAAGTATGTAGTCCCAGTGACAACAAGTGGTTTTACCTGCAGGTAAACATGGGAGGTTCATGATGTAAAAGTGGTACAAAATTTGTTAATAATAATAATAATAATAATTCACTGTACATCATCATTGTATATCATTAAGCAAAAGCCTTCCTTTTCTGTTTTAGGTATCCTTGAGATTACTGCAGTGGATGTTGGAATTGTTGCCATCAAAGGCTGTTTCTCCGGCAGATACCTGGCCATGAACAAAAGAGGCAGACTTTATGCTTCCGTGAGTGCTATTTACAACAGAAGCATCTTAACTATGGCAAGGAAGCTGAAGTATCCTGCACTGGAGTGCCAGTCATTTTCAATGGGGATTTAAATACCATTGTAGTCCAAAGGACGCAAATACTGGTGTCTATGTACAAACATTTATAGAGAACAGAAATATGTCCTTTGGTTTTAATGTGGGGATTAAGTAGCCAATGCTTGGAGGCCTCTAGATAAACTATTATGGTAAGCACCAGGCATACTCATTTTTCCTTTCATGTGTGCTGCTGATCAGCCAAAGAGGGAGGGAGGGAGGGAGGGAGGGAGAGAGAGAGAGAGAGAGAGAGAGAGAGAAAGAGAGAGAGAGAGAGAGAGAGAGAGAGAGAGAGAGAGAGAGAGAGAGAAGGATTTATAACTACATAAATTTACCGGTACATGTCAAGATATCCTTTTAGAGACTGTAAGTAACTCACTCAGGTGAATAAGTGTAAAGAGGTAAGGAAGTCTACAATTCACATTGTGATCAGGAAGGTTTCTCAAAAGAAAAATCTCCTGGGGGTGTCAATGGGAGTCCCATTTGCACACAGCTATGAATGGGCTCCCTGTGTGTGTAAAGTAATTTAAGTTGGGATCTAACACAGCAGAGAGGTGCAGCACCAAAGCTGCTAACAGACGGAAAGAATGTGTGAATGAAATGAAGTTTTACTCCAACACTTTCCAATTACCCTTCTGTACTTTGATCCGACTTCCTGGTATGTATATGGTAGGATACTTTACAATGAGGATTTGAGAGATACTGCACTGCCAGATAAGGAAGGCTGAAGAAGGGTTGTAATACACATTTACTGTGCATATTATTTAATGGAACCCAGTGCAATGTTGGTTGGGGTGTGTGTGAGAGAGAGAACTGGGAGAAAAGTAAGAGAAAAGCATTAATCTGTAGTGTTAAGATGAGGAAACGACCCCATCTTCCCTCTCAATAACCCACGTGCAGCTGAGAGACGTTAGGTGACTATTCACAGAGCTCCCACTGCCAGCACCCTTAACAAACCATCATTCCCAGAATTCTTTGGGGAAAGCCATGACAGTTAAAGTACTATACCACTTTTTAAAGAGTGCTTTACAAGTATGGTGTGGATATGAGTTGGCTGCATTAGTTAATTACTGGATTCCAGGGTGAGCCAACTCCCCCCCCCCAAAAAAAAACCTCAGAATGGAGCATATGAATTTCCCAAGTATTTCCCCAAGCATTAGGGATTCTTGTGCTCTAGATCAAGGGGCTCCTAAACTACCCTTTGGACCCCTAGTGGTCCATCAGTTTTGTTTCAGTGTCTGTAAAAATACAATTTTTTAAAAAACCAAACAGCATCTAGCACAGCGCATTAAAATTGCTACGACAGACCAACAAATCATTGAGTGGTTCCTTAAGAATTTTCAAATGGTCCATGGGAAGAAATGTTCAGGAACCAATGCTCTAGATGAGATGTTAGAATCAGTGAGTGAACTAGCTAGAGCAGCAGCTGATTAATTGCTGGAGGCTAAACTGCATCTGGGAGGACAAATTTTAATTAGCCAGGCTTAGAGAAGATAACTTTCTTCGTAAGAGCAAATGGCAGGCTTTTGTTTTTTGTTTCGGTAACTTAGGCATCTTTAAATGTCTCCAAATGCATACACACAATATAAATCAATGGAATTCAGTGATTATAAATTGATACAAGTCCTTGATTAATGATACACCGAGTAAAGAATTATTTAGGTCAACAGGCACAATTAAAATTCTACCTATTTTTGTTAATTTTTCATTTGCAGTTTCCACCTGCAACTTTCTATCAGCAATAGCTACTGTATTTTTCAGCAATTATCCTTCAACTTGGAGGGCCACAAAAATTGTGACCCACCAAGCCAAACACAACCCACTTTTCATAAAGAGATATATAAATATGCCATATTTAGGGGAGGATCTACAGTTATATATATGAGGAGTTGTCCACAACTCTGCCATATCTCCATAGACCTCTATCCTGTTAGGCAGCTTTCCCCAGGGGCGTCGCTAGGGGGGGGCGCTGGGGGCGGTACGCCCCCGGGCGACAGGGGCCACAAGCGGCGGGTGGGGGCGACAAGCGGCGGGTGGGGGCGACAAGCGGCGCCCCTCCCGCCACTCCCCAGGCAACGCTGGTCACCCCGGGAGCAGCAGCGCTGCACGGATGGGGTGCTCCCTCGGCCGTGCGCTGTTGCTCCTGGGGCGACCGGAGCGAGCGGCGGCGCATGGGGGTGACAAGCGGCAGCCCCTCCCGCCATTCCCAAGCGCTGCCGCTCCCTCCGTCACCCCAGGAGCAACAGCGCACGGCCGAGGGAGCACCCCGTCCGTGCAGCGCTGCTGCTCCCGGGGTGACCGGCAGCGTGGGGAGTGGCAGGAGGGGCCGGCACTTGTCAGCCCCACGCGCTGCCGCTGGCTCCGTCCCCCCCGGGAGCAGCAGCGCACGGTGTGTGCGGTGCTGCTGCTCCTGGGACAACGGAGCGAACGGCGGCACGTGGGGGTGACAAGAGGCAGCCCCTCCCACCATTCCCACGCGCTGCCGCTCCCTCCGTCACCCTGGGAGCGGCAGCGCACGGCCCGACGACGGAGTGCGCCTGCACGCGCAGGCGCACTCTGTCATCAGATCGCCGCTTCCACAGCCTCCTTTTGAGCCGGAGAGCTTAAAAGCGAGCTCTTCGGCTTAAAAGAGGGCTGCAGAAGCGGCGCCGGCACCCCCGGAAACGCCCTGGGGGCGGAGCGTCATGACGTCACAATGTGATGTCACGACGCCCCGCCCCCGGGGCGTTTCCTTTGCCGCCCCGGGTACCGCGGAGCCTTACTCCGCCACTGGCTTTCCCTAATAACTATAAATATGGTTAGCTGAAAACAGAAGGAAAAATGTCTGATCTTCCCATGTCCATGCCAACGGGGGGGGGGGGAGAGGCATGGAGCAGTGTGTGAACCCAGGCCTTACCCAGCCTTTGCTCCATGATGGCAAAGTATGGTTTAGCATTAAGTCTGAATGGAGCCACTCAGGCTTCATTTTGTCTTCTGCCACTGCTGCCTTCCTTGCTATGTTGTGTTTTAATGTTGTAACCCATCCTGGGACCTTAGCTTGAAGAGCAGATAATAAACACAACAACAACAACAACAACAACAACAACAACAACAAGGCAACTTGTTTGCCTATTTGTTGTTGTTCAGTCGTTCAGTCGTGTCCGACTCTTCGTGACCCCATGGACCAGAGCACGCCAGGCACGCCTATCCTTCACTGCCTCTCGCAGTTTGGCCAAACTCATGTTAGTAGCTTCGAGAACACTGTCCAACCATCTCATCCTCTGTCGTCCCCTTCTCCTTGTGCCCTCCATCTTTCCCAGCATCAGGGTCTTTTCCAGGGAGTCTTCTCTTCTCATGAGGTGGCCAAAGTACTGGAGCCTCAACTTCAGGATCTGTCCTTCTAGTGAGTACTCAGGGCTGATTTCTTTGAGAATGGATAGGTTTGATCTTCTTGCAGTCCATGGGACTCTCAAGAGTCTCCTCCAGCACCATAATTCAAAAGCATCAATTCTACGGCGATCAGCCTTCTTTATGGTCCAGCTCTCACTTCCGTACATTACTACTGGGAAAACCATAGCTTTAACTATACGGACCTTTGTCGGCAAGGTGATGTCTTTGCTTTTTAAGATGCTGTCTAGGTTTGTCATTGCTTTTCTCCCAAGAAGCAGGCGTCTTCTAATTTCGTGACTGCTGTCACCATCTGCAGTGATCATGGAACCCAAGAAAGTGAAATCTCTCACTGCCTCCATTTCTTCCCCTTCTATTTGCCAGGAGGTGATGGGACCAGTGGCCATGATCTTAGTTTTTTTGATGTTGAGCTTCAGACCATATTTTGCGCTCTCCTCTTTCACCCTCATTAAAAGGTTCTTCAATTCTTCCTCACTTTCTGCCATCAAGGTAGTATCATCAGCATATCTGAGGTTGTTGATATTTTTTCCGGCAATCTTAATTCCGGTTGGGGATTCATCCAGTCCAGCCTTTCGCATGATGAATTCTGCATATAAGTTAAATAAGCAGGGAGACAATATACAGCCTTGTCGTACTCCTTTCCCAATTTTGAACCAATCAGTTGTTCCATATCCAGTTCTAACTGTAGCTTCTTGTCCCACATAGAGATTTCTCAGGAGGCAAATGAGGTGATCCGGCACTCCCATTTCTTTAAGAACTTGCCATAGTTTGCTGTGGTCGACACAGTCAAATGCTTTTGCATAATCAATGAAGCAGAAGTAGATGTTTTTCTGGAACTCTCTGGCTTTCTCCATAATCCAGCGCATGTTTGCAATTTGGTCTCTGGTTCCTCTGCCCCTTCGAAATCCAGCTTGCACTTCTGGGAGTTCTCGGTCCACATACTGCTTAAGCCTGCCTTGTAGAATTTTAAGCATAACCTTGCTAGCGTGTGAAATGAGTGCAATTGTGCGGTAGTTGGAGCATTCTTTGGCACTGCCCTTCTTTGGGATTGGGATGTAGACTGATCTTCTCCAATCCTCTGGCCACTGCTGAGTTTTCCAAACTTGCTGGCATATTGAGTGCAGCACCTTAACAGCATCCTCTTTTAAAATTTTAAATAGTTCAGCTGGAATATCATCACTTCCACTGGCCTTGTTGTTAGCCAGGCTTTCTAAGGCCCATTTGACTTCACTCTCCAGGATGTCTGGCTCAAGGTCAGCAACCACATTACCTGGGGTGTATGAGACCTCCATATCTTTCTGGTATAATTCCTCTGTGTATTCTTGCCACCTCTTCTTGATGTCTTCTGCTTCTGTTAGGTCCTTTCCACTTTTGTCCTTTATTGTGGTAATCTTTGTACGAAATGTTCCTTTCATATCTCCAATTTTCTTGAATAAATCTCTGGTTTTTCCCATTCTGTTATTTTCCTCTATTTCTTTGCATTGCTCGTTTAGAAAGGCCCTCTTGTCTCTCCTTGCTATTCTTTGGAAATCTGCATTCAATTTCCTGTATCTTTCACGATCTCCTTCGCATTTTGCTTGTCTTCTCTCCCCCGCTATTTGTAAGGCCTCATTGGACAGCCACTTTGCTTTCTTGCATTTCTTTTTCATTGGGATGGTTTTCGTTGCTGTCTCCTGTATAATGTTACGAGCCTCCATCCACAGTTCTTCAGGTACTCTATCCACCAAATCTAAATCCTTGAACCTGTTCTTCACTTCAACTGTGTATTCATAAGGAATTTGATTTAGATTGAATCTTACTGGCCCAGTGGTTTTTCCTACTTTCTTCAGTTTAAGCTGGAATTTTGCTATAAGAAGCTGATGATCTGAGCCACAGTCAGCTCCAGGTCTTGTTTTTGCTGAGTGTATAGAGCTTCTCCATCTTTGGCTGCAGAGAATATAATCAATCTGATTTCGATGTTGCCCATCTGGTGATGTCCATGTGTAGAGTCGTCTCTTGTGTTGTTGGAAAAGAGTGTTTGTGATGACCAGCTTGTTCTCTTGACAGAACTCTATTAGCCTTTGCCCTGCTTCATTTTGATCTCCAAGGCCAAACTTGCCAGTTGTTCCTTTTATCTCTTGACTCCCTACTTTAGCATTCCAATCCCCTATAATGAGAAGAACATCCTTCTTTGGTGTCATTTCTATAAGGTGTTGTAAGTCTTCATAGAATTTGTCAATTTCGGTTTCTTCAGCACTGGTAGTTGGTGCATAAACTTGGATTACTGTGATGTTAAAAGGACTGCCTTGGATTCGTATCGAGATCATTCTATCATTTTTGAAATTGCATCCCAGTACAGCTTTCGCCACTCTTTTGTTGACTATGAGGGCCACTCCATTTCTTTTACGGGATTCCTGCCCACAGTAGTAGATATGATAGTCATCCGAACTGAATTCGCCCATTCCTGTCCATTTTAGTTCACTGATGCCTAGGATGTCAATGTTTATTCTTGCCATCTCATTTTTTACCACATCCAGCTTACCAAGGTTCATGGTTCTTACATTCCAGGTTCCTATGCAATACTTTTCTTTACAGCATTGGACTTTCCTTTCGCTTCCAGGCATATCCGCAACTGAGCGTCCTTTCGGCTTTGGCCTAGCCGCTTCATCAGCTCTGGATCTACTTGTACTTGTCCTCCGCTCTTCCCCAGTAGCATGTTGGACGCCTTCTGACCTGAGGGGCTCATCTTCCAGCGTCATATCTTTTATATGCCTGTTGTCTTTGTCCATGGAGTTTTCTTGGCAGGGATACTGGAGCGGCTTGCCAGTTCCTTCTCCAGGTGGATCACGTTTGGTCCAAACTCTCCGCTATGACCTGTCCATCTTGACCTGTCCATAGCTTCCCTGAGTAATTCAAGCCCCTTCGCCACGACAAGGCAGTGATCCATGAAGGGGTGTTTGCCTATAGAAAACCATTATATAAAATAATTGCAATTGGTTCATTAAACTTCTCTTTATTAGTGTTTTTCTTATGCATTATCCTTGTGGGATTTGCAGCCTTTGATTCACTGCTGGGGTCTACCTGGGGGTCCCTGATGTAGTACAATTGAAGAATGGACCTATTGACTCCCTCTGCTGGGCTAACTGATAATTCCCTTCTTGTGGCCTTTTCAATCACATTGTGCTAGGAGAGTAGCCAGTGGCTGTGCTCCCAGTTGCAGGGTAATCAGAGCTCTGAGCATCAGAAGTAAAACAGGTGGAGAGCTACAAAACAGATGAAGGAAACTATGGAAAATGGGCATATTCCACAGACAGTTAGTCAGTGTACTATTGAACTGGACATCTCTACAAGTGCTGATTTTGCTGGAATTTAAGCATGTCTAATATTCTCCAGAGCAGAGGTAAAGGTAACCCCTGACTGTTAGGTCAAGTCACGGATGACTCTGGGGTTGCAGTGCTCATCGCGCTTTACTGGCCGAGGGAGCCGTCGTACAGCTTCCAGGTCATGTGGCCAGCATGACAAAGCCACTTCTGGCAAACCAGAGCAGTGCACGGAAACGCTGTATACCTTCCCGCCGGAGCGGTACCTATTTATCTACTTGCACTTTGACATGCTTTCAAACTGCTAGGTTGGCAGGAGCTGGGACCGAGCAACGGGAGCTCACCCCATCACGGGGATTCAAACCGCTGACCTTCTGATCGGCAAGCCCTAGGCTCTGTGGTTTAGACCACAGCACCACCCACATCCCTAGGTTCACATTACTTCATGAGCAACCTTTTGGGGGTCACATGCCAGAGCCCTTAGTTTGGCTTACCGGTAAATTGTTTGAACAGTTTTCAGATTGATTCTGCATGCATACAGAGTTTTTGATCCCTGGAGGCCCCGACTTGTACCCTCTTTTATGTGCCACTGTTAGCTTGCATGAAAACAGCTACATTTGACCTGAAATAGCCATTAGTTCTTCATTTGGATTTCTGGAACTGATGGTTCTCCTCATTACATTACAGGAAACCTACAATGCTGAGTGTGAGTTTGTGGAAAGGATTCACGAGCTAGGCTATAATACGTATGCATCCCGCATATACCGGACTGTGCCCAATGGAGCCAGCGGTAGGCGCAAAGCTAGCGCTGAGAGACTCTGGTATGTCTCCATCAATGGGAAAGGACGACCCAGAAGAAGCTTCAAAACCCGTCGGACCCAGAAATCTTCTCTCTTTTTGCCTCGGGTGTTGGATAACAAAGACCATGATATGGTCCGACTATTCCATACAAATGCTAAGTACAGAGAGAGCCTGCTAAAGCCTCCAAGCAAGAACCAGAGGAGACGCAGAGGACACTAAGGGATGCTCTGTGGGGAGGGCAAAGGATGGAGAACCAAGAAGACAAGTCAGTGTTCATAGTGCTACTAAATAGCTAACAAATATGACTGTGTGATCAATGTGGACTCAGAAAGTAATGTTACGCTGTATGTATATATTTTACCAGTTGTCTCACCAAACATACTTGGCTAATAGGTGTTTTAGACTTATAATCCATTGTTAAGGGCATATGATATAATAAATCACAGCATGTCCACGTGTAAATTAGATGGATGCAACCATTTTCATTGTTTGTCTTTGACTATTCTTTCTCAGTTGCTTTTTCAGTATCGCCATTTTGTTAAATTAAGAATATTTAAACACAGTCATCTTCATTCCTCCGTAGGCTTGTCATCTGTTCAGAGAAAACTTACTCTGATGGAATCATATTAGTTTTAATCAATTACATTTGTATACATTTCAATGAGACTTCGGGTCAACTAACGTTACATCTTTACATCTGAATCCAGCCCAGTGGTTTTAGATGGTGCATGTATATGTCACATAAGCACCGTCTTAGAGGAGGCATAAACGTGCAGATTTATATTTTTTAAAAATTAGCTTTGAAAAAAGAAGTATTTCCCAGTTAATTTGCGATACCGTTTGAGTTTATTAAAAAATATCATACAGTGCAATCCTGTATGCACATACTCAGAAGTAAGTCCCATTGAATTCCCACTGAGTTTGCTCTCAGATATGTGGGTATAGGCAAAAGGTTGCAGCCCTGGCTTTCAGGTACTTATCATTGTGCAAACATAATATTCCCCTGCTCCAATTTAGAACCAATATTAAGAACTGCAATTTAAGAATGATTTATTTTGTAAAATCTTCTTTTAAATTATTTTGCCTTTCATTTTAATCAACAGTAACTACCAGATATTAGTCATTACTCTTAATTAATGTGAAATGCTAAGCAGAGTGCATTTCGGGAAAGATGCATGCTGCTAAGATAATTGTTCTCTTTTTTAAAAGTATGTTTTGTTTGTTCAAAACTTGAGGATATTTTAAAATAACTTCCTGTGCCTCTATAAAGCTTGCTGAAGTGTAATATACATTATTTAAAATCAGGCTTCAGGAGAATATTCAAAACAGGTTGCTAAGTGCTATAACAGCTTCTCTGCTTTGACGTGGAACTATGACGTGGAATAGCAACGTTCAAATATCATCTCACACAACATTAAAAAGTACATTGGAGCCTTTCTGAAATGGTTCCAGTTACAGGTAGGTAGCCGTGTTGGTCTGCCATAGTAAAAACAAACAAACAAACAAACAAACAAACCTTCCAGTAGCACCTTAGAGACCAACTAAGTTTGTTCTTGGAAGAATATCTGAAGAAGTGTGCATGCACATGAAAGCTCATACCAAGAACAAACTTAGTTGGTCTCTAAGGTGCTACTGGAAGGAATTTTTTTTTTTACTTTTTATTTTGTTTTTTCTGAAATGGTGTTTGTGCCACTCGTTAACATAATCAATGTGAGATAGAATGTGGGATGAGATCAAATGAAATACCTACAGGATTTTTCTTTTCTTTATGAACCCTAACTAATTTCAGGATCTTGTGTGTAATTTTATTTAGGTTCATATCATCAAGGAGGTCAAAAGAGTTTTGGTACCTTAGATACTCAGTTATTGTGGTCTGCCTTTTCCTAGGCAAGAGCTTGTTTCATTTGATGTATGAAGCATATATAAATAATATTTGTTAAACTTCTTTTGATTATCAGCAATGCTAAGCTGGTTCTTTCTGTGTTTTTTCCTCTCTCTCTAGCCTGGATCACATGTCATGTTAAGCCAGAGTAGAGGGGAAAGGTTTGTAGGGAACACAGCACTTGGTTGGAGATCTGGATCATCTGATCTGATGCAAGGACAGAGAACCACTTTAGCTCAGTGGGCTATATCTTTACCTCCTCCCACTGCACAGGCCAACTGTGACAGGTGAGCCGGGCTGCCCACATGTCAAACATCTGACATCATGATGACTGATAGGTGGGCAGTCCCACTCACCTCTCAAAGTTGACTCATGGGGCAGGGGGTCCACTTTGCAGCACATTCCCTGCAGAGAACATGCTGACAAAGCAGCACCAAGCAGGATTGACTTCTCCGCTCATCAGTAGGGATTCAGTCCTGCTCCCTGAAGGTATGTTGGTAGGATTCAACTTCAAGGTGAAAGGAGAAGTTCCCTATCTGTCAGGGTCAAGGATGAAGGCTGCATGTACACCATACATACATCCAAAGCACATGACTTCACTCAAAGAATCCTGGGAACTGTAGTTGTTAAGGGCTGGGAATGGTAGCTCTGTGGTGGGTAAACTACAGTTCCCAGGATTCTTTGGGGGAAGCCATGTGCTTTAAATGTGCTCATATGTAAGTGTGCATGTACAAGGGGACAGGGGATTCTGCACCTTAGTGGCGTAGAATTTCAGCAGCTGTAACTTCTCTTCTGCATACTGTACTATAGGCTGCACTCCAGGCGCTGATTTTGTTTGAAAACCCCCGGCTTCAGCAACTGAGCTTAGATATCTTTCTCCCTATGTCTGGATTAATGTATGGCAGCCCGCAGCCCCAGCCTTACCCTGATGCCACACGAGGGAACATTGCACTTTGTTGGATGCAAAGGCTAAGGTTGGAGCTGTCATGGTGGTTGACAAAACAGACAGGTCTTGCACTATTCAGGCCAAACTGATCATTTCCCAATCATATCAGAAAGTGGAGAAATCACAGGGCCTAAAAGCTATACTGATTTTCAGAGATAAATTTAAGGATCTCGTAGCTACCTGAATTCTCTTGACTGCTGGGCTTGAGAAACAAGCAGCTCTGTAATGTGTCGTTCCAGAGAAATATGACCATAACAAACTGAATTTGCTTTAAGAAGGATGCAATTTTGTGCTTTCCATTCTACCTATCCATTTCCTCTTCCTTTCTTCTTTTTTCTTTTCATTTCCCACTAGTAAAACCCTTTCTATATAGAAATAAGTATTGGATGCTTAAGACATCCTCCCCTCTTTGAAAGAAAGAAAAGCTATTTTAAATAGGCCTTTGAAGATTTCGGCAAAGCTCAAGTTCAAATGTCTCCTGTTTCCTTTTGGAAGATCTGAAGGATTTGGGAAGGTGAACAAGCAAAGCTATAATTAAAGAACAGTTGATGGTAACCATCCCCTCCTGGTTAGCATTCTCAAGCCACCTCCAAATATAGACTGCAAAAGAAAACTTCATCCCGTTTTAGGCTTGCAATAGTTCAGATGCCTCAATGGCAGAGCAGAAAGAAAGGCCTTCTGAAAAGCTGAGGGCATACACAGAAAGTAGTAGTAATAATAATAAAAATAGCGTGCCCTTCCCCTCACACAGAAAATCTCCCAGTGTTTGCGTGGGATGACTGAGAAACACATTTGGATGATGGCCGGTTGCAAGGGCGCCCTCTGCAGGATTTAAGAAAGATACCTACTCCTGACCAATTCCCTGTCCCGCCCTCTGCTGCACTCAACACTCATAGGGTGCTAAATCTGCCACTTGGGGAGGTTGCTGGTGCCGGCAACCCACGCTATGCCACTGTCTGGGAGTAAGCCACAGAATTATATCAGACATGCTTTTGAGTAGGCGTGGCTAGGATTGCACTATAGGTTTCTGTGAAAACTGAATTTTTAAAAATTGGTTGGGAGGGTTGACTGGTGAGAAGGATTAGGGAGGTGTGTTGGGGGGGGGGTGCATGCCATGGATTGAAATGTTTTTGTGTGTGCAGTTTGTGCACATATATGTTTATGTCTTCTTCCTTGCCTCTGTGTTTATCTCCATCCTCCTTGCATAAAATGTTTTAGAAAGGTAGGTAATAAATGCTACTATAAAAAACAAGAGCACAATCCTGTACATTTCTACTCAGAAGTAAACTCCATGTGTATACAGTATAAGCATACATATACATCAAAATTGATTTCTTTTATTTCTAAAAAAAGGTCTTACAGATAACAATCCAAGAAACATAAGAACATGAACATCCATAAATGTCTTTAAAAGAGCTTTTGTCGTTGCTTTGGAGAGCATTTCCCTTTAAACGTGACATAATGTTATTTTAAATTAAATAAGTAAAACTCAAATCAAATAAAGATTTAATGCCATTACAAGAACAGAATACTCAAGCTCACAACTCAGCTAAATCTCTTGTCCTATGCAACAGGGAAGGTGTAATTATGCACTGTGGGAGAAATTCAAAGAAACGCTGAGACTGTTTCAAAGGTTGGGCCATGTGAGAGAATAATGAGTTGCCTTGCTTTTCAAAAGAAACTCTGGGCATATCTATAGGCCATACAAACTGGAACAGACCTCCCTCAAGGCATGGTGGTAGTGGGATTGTATGCTCTGATTGTAAAGGCCCCTAAGGATGAGTTTTCTTGGAAAAACAGGCCGTGACCAACCAGGGTCCAGGCCAAGCTTGCGTCAGTGTTTTGTATTCAACAGCAATTAGCCTCTCCACCCTAGAAGCTGATCTTACAAATAAGTCAGCATTGTGCATGGAATGGAGGCAGTGTGACCCTCTTCCATGGTCCCGCTGGCAAAATTCAGTTGCATTCCAGCTGGAAAAGCAACGACAGCTAGGAACATGGTACAAGGGATTTCTGTTAAGTGGCTATTCAGCATCCCTATTGCAGAAATCACCTTTATGTTTAAATAACCTATTTGGATTCGTTTTCCATAAAAAAAATAATCACCTATTTGGATTCTGTTTCCATGAAAAAATATATACATGTACATAGCTCATAATTCAAGGACTGGTTTAGAATAAACTAAATAGATGCACTATTGCCATGTATAGGGCTGATGTCTATTAACATAGGTAGGAATGTATTGTTTTGCACATAGTCTATTATTGGAATATTTGTACCACATCCAATGCACCGTTTATGTCTCAAACTTTATTTCCCAAAAAGCAATACCCAAGCAAAACCTGTACTGAAATCAAGCCTATTTATAAGTATCTTCACCTCTGACACCCAGATCTGAGATCTTGCATCTGATGTTTCACTTTACACGATCTGCCATTTGATCAGCAGTAGTAAATGCCAATCTTCTTTCTGCATAGAGTTCCTGATAAGCAGGAAGTTGCTGTGTTGTTATCAGTGTGGTTGTGTCATTAATGATGGCCCTGCCAAGCCATTTACTCAGCTGATTAAGGCCAAAATAGTTATGTCCACTTCAGTCTTCGTGAAATTGATAATACGTAAGTGCACATAACTGAGCTGTACTGCGATTCATGTCTTTGCTATAACAGTGTTTTTCAACCTTTTTTGGGCAAAGGCACACTTGTTTCATGAAAAAAATCACGAGGCACACCACCATTAGAAAATGTTAAAAAAATTAACTCTGTGCCTATATTGACTATATATAAAGTAATTCTCTTGAATAGGAATCAAATAAACACAAAGAAAGTATTTTATAATTACTTTATTATGAAATAGTAAGTAAACAGAAATATGAAAAATTATAAAATACTTTATTCAGTGCGCAACCAGGGCCTGTTTGGCTGAACACAAAGCTGATATTCTGGCTGGAATTTTTCCCACGGCACACCAGGCAACATCTCGCGGCACACTAGTGTGCCGCGGAACAGTGGTTGAAAAACACTGTGCTATAAGATCATCTCCTTGAGACTGCTTGACAAAGGAAGTAACTTATATGACTGAAGGCTGGAATTTATAGATCTACAAGGCAGGTCCAAATATAGTGCGCTATAAATGTGTAAGTATTTCTGCTGGCCACTTTTACCCTTCCACTAACTTTCTATGCCCAAAACAAAATCGAAAATTCTCTCTAGTAGCACCTTAGAGACCAACTGAGTTTGTTCCTGGTATGAGCTTTCGTGTGCATGCACACTTCTTCAGATACACCTGCCCATTTCTCTGCCCATTGTATCATGATATCACCAGGAGTAATTTACATTAATTTCCTTTAGTGCTTTATTTTCTAGCAATACTCCACTCACATTAACTCCCCCAGGTCTGTTTTCATATCTCTAGAGTACATTCGACCTCATGCTGGACCTTGTTGACATTTGTGATGTATTTCTCAACGCTTCCCTCCCCCTCCGTTGACATCACAACTTTATTTTCAGCTCAGCGGTTTTCTTGGCTTTGAGCAATGAAACACTGCCTGTTCTTCAAGACTAATATATGGCCCCTGAGTGAAGGCGAGGCTGTGATCCAAATCAAGAGTTTCGTTGACACCATAATCCTTAGGAGTGCACAACTGGAGCATTTCATGAGCAGTAAGCAAAGGGTCCCTATTGATTTATGGCCCTGGTATTTGATCAGGAGTCCATGTTCTGTGTCACTACTACTACATGCAGACTTCTAATTAAGGAAATTAACTAGTTGTCTGACTTGTAAGAGGAGAATTGTTATATCTGTAGCATGAGGCTGCTTTTATGGATTCTCCCTATTTTTACAGTGGATAGGCTCCAGGCATCTAAGAGCATTCAATAGGGTCTGAAGAAACATCCCTAAAGTGCTAAGATCCAAACTTGCTGCTGCAGTTGTCACATTATCCATCCTTCGCCCAACCTCGGAGATGTATGGGTGGGTATCTCTTTGTGGGCAGGGACAGAACTGAGGGCAGAGAAGTGCTGGATGACAGCATGGGAACCAGGCAGAGTGCCTTCTGGGTAGTGGTGCCCACCCTATGGAAACCCTCCTGACAGATGTCAAGGAAAGAAAACAACTATCTGACTTTTAGAAGACATCTGAAGACAGCCCTGTATGGGGAAGTTTCTAATGTTTGATCTTTTATTGTGTTTTTATATTTTGATGGAAGCTGCCCAGAGTGGCAGGGGCAACCCAGTCAGATGGGCAGCCATTAATTAATAAAATTATCATCATCACCACACTCAGAGTTGACATGCAAGGCAATTTTCCCATTTAGATGAAGATTTGCAAATTCTGTGTCCATCTATAAAGGTGGATGGTTCCTGTGGATTCCCTAATAATTGCTCAGAATCATAAATTCACATCCTCTGTTCAACTTGGGGTACTTTGAACATTAAATGCACAGATACATCTGTAGGGTTCAAAGGCAGAAAGAACACTGGTAATATAAAACTCTGCAGTCAGAAGAAGGTGTGGGATCAGCACAATTTTTATCTAGAGCTGTCTGGATATAGTCCTATAGCAACTTAAGTGGAGGCATTTCCCCCCCTTTGCTAACATTTTAACTGCAGCAATTTAATAGTTACTGACTTGCTGCTTTTAATATTTACATTTTGTCCTCTTGCAGTTTTGGATTTATTTATTTTGCTTGGTTTTCACACGAAGGCAGGTGATACTGTGAAATCAAACCAATGTCATTTCGGATCATGTGGTGTAGTCTAATAATTTGCTCCCCCTCCCAAATCCAAACAAGTTCAAGGCACACCATAAATGGATCATCTGAATATCACCCATTCACCACATGCTCAACTCATTTAGGGAGGCTTTTAATGTTTAATAGATTAGTGCATTTGAATGTTCTGTTGGAAGCCGCCCAGAGTGGCTGGGGAAACCCAGCCAGATGGGCGGGGTATAAATAATAAATTATTATTATTATTATTATTATTATTATTATTATTATTATTATTAGATGGCAGGTAAAAGTCCTTGGTCACTGTGGGATGTAAACACAGAGCAGTCAAAACATACCATTGCTAGAGTGGACATGAAGGTTGTCTCAGTCCTCCAGCCAAAGCTTCCTGTTTACCTGGGCTGAGATAACTTCCTGTGTAACTAGAGGTGGGTGTGGTCTCACCTGTATACAAAACTCTTGAGACCAGACTTCATCTCTCTCTCTTTTGGATTCGCCTCTTCAAGGAAGAACATCTTTGGACAGAATGCTCTCTTGGCCAGCCAAGAGAGGCCTAGTGAAGCCTGTTCCCTTATGGAGATAGCTTCACACACATGTAAATACATTTATCTAAGCTAGCCTGCCTTCTGAGACTGTACTGTAACTCAGGATGATTGTAAGTAAACTCTTTTTATATCTTTTAAAGAACACTGTGTTGTGTCTTTACTTTTAAGAGGGAGAAAGGGGAATATACCAGGAATATATATGTTATTCTGAGGCTTTAGCAAGCCTGTGCAACCGTTTCTGCTGTGATTTAGAAAGGGAATGCAACTCTGCTAAGTTTGGAGCTTGTTAACATAAGCTGGGATAAGATATCTTAATTAATTAATTATCCTCATCCACATTCCTAAACATTCCCACAGTCACAAGTTGAGTAGCTGTATGAGCTGCCCCTTACACAAATGCTTTACTCTCTTGCCATAGGAGCCAACTCTTGGGGACCGTGGGGGCTTCGGCCCCCTACAATAAAATATTTGAGGAGGCTGCCCCCCGCAAAGTTGATGGGCATTTGCATTCAAATGGTGTGTGTGTGTGTGCACCGTGTCATGTGACTGATTTTATTTTATTCAAGTTAGCATCCTGCTGCATCCATGCTTTGCCATTTCAGTGTTTACTAAGCGCAACTAAGAAGCTCCCTTGTACTCGATTGGGCCATTGGTCCACCTTGCTCAGCATGGCCTCTGCTGATTGGCAGCCATTCTCCAGGGCCACAGGGAGAAAGAGGCATTTCACATCACATCTACTTGAGCCTTTCAACTGGAGATGCCAGGAACTGACTCTCGGGCTCCTGCATGTGTGCTCTGCAGTCTCACACTAGAAGCTTTAGCTGCTTGAACAAATCTCTGCAGCACAGTGGCCACGAGACATCCTTCCCTTCCCTTGCACTCCCTGTCAGTGCATACCTGTGGAGAAACTGGTGGCATGCCAGCTTTTTCGGCTTGCAAACAAACCCTTTCGCTCCTGCAGTACCAGCCAGCAACCACAGAGTGTCTTAGAGCCATATGGTGACACCCTTCCCACCCCCTCTCCCACCCAGCAATCTGCCATCACTCCCCTCTGACCTGAAGTTCTCTAGATTGTTTCCAATCCTGCATTGCTAACCTCACGGAGCCAATAGTATTCCCAGTATTTTGGGGTGGTGACTCACAAGACAGTTATGAGGGCTCCTTAAGGGGCTCTCGGAAGTCTTGGTGTAAGCAACACTCTCTTTTGGCCACAGCTGTAAGCCTGAAACTTTGCACACATTTAAGATCTCTCTCTCTCTCTCTCCCTCTCCCCCTTTCTCACACTTTGAGGGTGTGCAGTTTTTCCCCTCCTTGGTTTTTCTTTCTTTGTGCACAACATCTTCAATCTTGAGGATGTGCATCAAAAACATTTTGAAAGCTGTGGGCAAGGGAAGCATGGAGTGACATTCTTAATTCCCTCCTGCTTATTTAATATACTTAATATTTAATATACTTAATATACTTATTTTTTTTCTTACTTACTTTTCCCTCCTACTTTGTACCCTGAGGATCCAAAAGGTCCACTCCTTTGCTCTCACTGCAACTGCTACTCAGCATAGAGTAACTTCTCTCAGTTAACAATCCCCAACTATTTATATTAATATGAGTTATAGGGTTATATAATTGTATGGGTGGAAGGGATCCTGAGGGTCATCTAGGCAAAGCCCTTGCAACACAGGAATCTCAGCTAAAGCACCCAGTGTTTGTCATGTTCAGAGTAGACTCACTGAAACGAATGGACATGCCTAACTTAGGTGCATTGATTTCAATGGGTCTCCTCTGAGGAAACAACCAAAGCCTCCCTGTGTATGGCTGATATACTAATCGCGGAGTGCTGTGATTGGATGTTATGACATCCCATCCAATACTCTGTCATGGCAAGGTGGGTGGGGCAATCGTCAATTCTGTGTCCCCTCCCCCTCCTCTTCTCATTGAAGTCAGTGGAAAGGAAATGGATTGCAACCCCCAAAAACATACTTAAGGGAAATCACAGGCCAAAAAAAATGCAGATAAATGAATAGTTATTGCAATTTTTAAAAATCTGTAACTCTGTGGTTGATTGTCAAGGGGTTTTTTGTTTTCTTTCTTTCTTTCTTTCTTTCTTTCTTTTTTGTTAAGGATTATTTCCACCATTAGTTGTCAAGAAGGAAATGCATTGCATCAGGTCTGGGGCTGGTGTAAAGTTGCATCATTGATCGGATGTGGATGTGGTTAGAGGCAGTACTGGATAGAGTGCAAGTGTGCTCCCTGCTTATCCAGACGGGTATGCCAGGGTGTCTTTCACCCTGGCGGCATCTCTCGGGTTTCACAAGCTTAATGGGGTTTCTAAACTATAGCCTCTCAGCTGGCAGAACTCAAGTGCAGGACTGAGCTCCTAGCCATTTAGCTCAGGAGTGTGGAATCCTATTTGGACAGCAGGTCACAGAGAACTGGGGCCACATCTGAAAGGAGAGAATGTGCTGCCCACCAGTCAGGGCCTTCTTTAGCATATGCGCCGCTGGGGTGCAAAGATCCGCCCAGCGCCCCCAAATTTAGTTTAGCCCCCAAATTAACTTTTGTTATGCTTACGTCAGACACCACCCTTTTTTAATGATTTCTCTAAATGAATTTGAACTGTAAGTGATGAAATTAAAACGCAATTTGCAATGTTTCACTCGGGGTCAGTGGCACCTTTGACACGACTGATCTCGCGCAGCTTGTATGCAGCCGGCAGGCAGGCGGCGCAAGATCAGCCATGTCAAAGGTGCTGCTGACCCCACTGCCACATAGCAGCTCAATACAATACGTAACATAACGTTCTATAAGAGTTAATTTCGCGTGCATGCCGCCGTTGTGAATGACAAGTGCCGCCACTGGTGCGGCATGTCTTTTTGTAAATGAGCGCACAAAGTCGAAAGTCCTTTAGTGAAACATTAGGTATACATTTCGGTAATACCTAGGTATATATGTATTTTGTTTTTCTAGCTTGATCCAAATTACAGTGGTACCTCGCAAGACAAATGCCTCGCACAACGAAAAACTCGCTAGACGAAAGGCATTCGCTAACGAAAGGGTGACTCACAAGACGAATTTTTCTATGGATGTGCTTCGCAAGACGAAAATTTCAATGCATTCCTATGGGAATTAAATTCCTATGCATTCCTATGCATTCCTATGGTCATGCTTCGCAAGACGAATTTTTCGCAATACGAAACGACTCGCAGAACGAATTAATTTCGTCTTGCGAGGCACCACTGTATTTATTATTTCATAACAGGTAGATAGTAGCTAAGAGCTTAGGCAGCTTCAGCAGCAGGTGCCCAGTGCCTCCCAGAATTTGGTGCCTGGGTGCCCTGCACCCTTTACACCCCTGGATAAAGATGGCCCTCCCACCAGTCAATCACCTGACATCACAAGGCACCAGGTGGATACAACTCCTGGGCTTGCATTTGGGGTCAAATTTCTATGGTATTGAATGGAAGCCACACTTGCTAGGGAACAATCAGGCGTGCCCTTGAAAGCTCCTGGTGGTTCCTTTGTAGCTGCAGCTTCACCTCTCCCACACCTGACATCATAGGACTTCAGGTGAGTGACAGGTGGGCATGAAATGGCCTTGTGGACCAAATTAGGACTCCCATGCCTACAATACTGGGGTCAGATGTAATTGCATGATAGCTGTTGCATTCTTTCTTCTCACGGGTGCAAGAGAAGAAGATGGCGTGGATCTGTTCTGTAACTTCACATTTTTGAAATGCCCAGAAGCTGCATTTGGCAGTTGAACCAGCCTGCCCACAGCTTACAATGATTTATGCTGGTGTATATGAGCCTGCTTTTAATTTGCCAGGGCATAGAGGCCATGCCACGGCAGCCGATCATACACACAATTAATTCCAACAATGACAACAGTCTATATGGAGGAGCTTGACAAATGAGAAATGCCCAACTTTTTTTTTTTTACAGTAGTGCAAATATGATACCTCTGCCTTTATATCTGCTGCATATCAGTATTTGTTCTGTTATAGAGAATGACATAAACAGCTTTTTTTCTCGTTTAAGGGGAAATTATTTGTTTAGCATGGGTTCTGACCACGATGCATTTAAACCGGGGATGGGCAACCCATATCTTGTTGGACTCACATCATTACCTGTCCATTGGCCAGGTTGGCCAAGTTTAATGTTGGAGTCCACAATGTATGGAAGCCCAATAAAACAAGAAACAAGACAACAGGCCAAAGCTCTGGAGGACTCGGTGGCATACATTCAAGATTTGCCTGGCATGGGAATTTCACTTTAGTGTCACCTGAGTGAATTAACTACACAGAAGTCCCACTGCAGCTGCTTAAGGCTGCAATCTTATACTCACTTACCTGGGAGTGAAGTCACTGGAGCTTATTTCAGAACAGGCATGTCTTGGATTGCTCTGTAAAAGTGACTAGGCTTAGGCTAACCACCCTTTTCATTGCTGCCTGGCAATCTGAGGGAATGGAGAGACAACTGGTTGGAGACTAAACATGACTGAATTCCCATGAGGACATCCCACATACTTTGAGCACTGGATCCACTGAATGTATGAAAGGAAAAATATACCTGCTCCATTTCCCCACAGCTCCGAATGTGCCCTCGCTGTGGTCCTAAATCTAATTTAAACAGGAAGATCTTAACATTCATGCGCTCATATAAATGAAGGAATGTAACCATGATGCAATTCCTTTGTGTACGTGTTCTTTACGTTGTTAAACTATCTTTGAAATGGTAGGAAAGCTTCATAACTTGTCATCTGGTGGAGCTAGGGATATCCTGTTGGGAAGCATTGCTGCCGAAGCCCAGGGAGATATGGTTACCAGGAAGGAATCCCTTGGGATTCAGTTACCATGCAGGAATTCTGTAAGACAGTATTATTAAGCAGGAATCTGTCGTGTCCAGTATACCATAAGGCAGTAATATAAGATTTTTAGAATGAAATCCTAGGGTATCTTATTTTATAAGACCTGGCACAGAAGGAACAAAGAAAGAAAAAACCCGCAATGGAAGAAGGCAGATGCTCACTTAAATTATGGAGATGGAAGGCATTCCAAATACTTAATATCCATTTCTGGCACAAAGGGAGGGGGAAAATATTTATTCAAGATCCTTATGTGCTATTTTGTTGAAAGTGAGGTGATGAAAGATAACTAATCTGTGGTCATAATATTTTCCTGGAGTTGTTGTTTCTTTTTGGAGGGATTAGTGAGACATAAAATTGATCTGTAATCATTTAAAAATTTAAAAACAATAGGCAGAGTCCCATTGCTCATCAAACCCTCCTCACTCCACACCCATGCATGTTGTTCCATGGGAAGGGAATTCTTGGTGCTGAAACCATCCCCATAGCATCAGCTCACAGCCCTCCTTCAAGTAGAGAGCAGCAGTTGTTGGCTAGCTGTGCACATCTAAGGGTGTACATAAAGGACCAACTGGATTTTATATTGACATCATCTTAATGGGGCAAAAATATGCTGAAATTGGCGCTTGTACAGAAAGAAAAAAAGAAAAGAAAGCATAACAAAAATACAGTAGAATAAATATATTTATGCACAGACGTCTCCAACTATAAATGCATTTGTCATACGTATAACCTCCAAGTACTAAAACAGGAAGAACTACAATAAAAATTGATTGTAAAAATGCATTTAGAAATTGATGTTGTCATATAAGGAATGCAATTCATACAATATATAATGATAACTTATTTTTATATATTTATACTGAAAACTCAGTAATAGGCTGGTCAGGTCACCTATTTGTATATCTATTTAATGGGATTTGTCCACTGCTTAATCGTAAAATCCTCTAAGTTTTACACAAAATAAAATATATTTTAAAATTATCTATTAAAGTCAGTTAAAAATAAAATAACTTTAAAGTCAACTGTTTAAAATTATAAAATTACATGTTCAAATACATGGCAAGTTTTCGTATCTGGATAGGTTTGCCTATAATACGAAGAAGATTTTAGAAGGCAGTACAGTGAACAACATTCTGCACTAACTGCAGTTTCTGGACCAAGTGCAAGAGAAGTCCCACATAGAGTTCATTGCAGTCCAGTCTTAAAGTCAAATCTGCATGTGATATGTTCAATCAATGCATGTGATGATCATTCCTCAGCTAATATACGAAATGTGTACTTCTTCCAGGTAATTGTTTTATTACCTGGGTGGCGCTGTGGTCTAAACCACAGAGCCTAGGGCTTGCCGATCAGAAGGTTGGCGGTTCGAATCCCTGCGACGGGGTGAGCTCCCATTGTTCCGTCCCAGCTTCTTGCCCACCTAGCAGTTCGAAAGCACGTCAAAGTGCAAATAGATAAATAGGTACCGCTTCAGCGGGAAGGTAAATGACATTTCCATGCGCTGCTCTGGTTCACCAGAAGCGGCTTAGTCATGCTGGCCACATGACCCGGAAGCTGTATGCCGGCTCCCTTGGCCAATAAAGCGAGATGAGCGCCACAACCCCAGAGTCGTCCGCAACTGGACCTAACAGTCAGGAGTACCTTTACCTAATTGTTTACTACCGGTAATTCATACAAGAACATTCACACAGTGCATCACGTAGTCCATACCTCCCCTTTCGAACTGCTAGGTTGGCAGGAGCGGGAACAGAGCAATGGGAGCTCACCACCGTCGCACAGACCCGAACTGCCGACCTTCTGATCAGCAAGTCCAAGAAGCTCAGAGGTTTACACCACAGCACCACCTACTCCCTTGAAAGCATACCAGCGTGAGTAGATAAATCGGTACCGCTGTGGCAGGAAGGTGAATGGCGTTTCCGTGCTCTCTGGCACTTGTCACGATGTCCTGTTGTGCCAGAAGCGGTTTAGTCATGATGGCCACGTGACCCAGAAAGCTGTCTGCAGACAAACGCCAGCTCCCTGGGCCTGCAGCGAGATGAGTGCCACACCCCATATTCAAGTTTGACTGGACTTATCCATCCAGGGATCCTTTACCTTTATCTTTACCTTTACCATACCTTTCCAAGTATAATAATAATTATTATTATTTATACCCCGCCCATCTGGCTGGGTTTCCCCAGCCACTCTTGGCGGCTCCCAACAGAATATTAAGAACACATTAAACACAAGCACTGCTTAAAACACTCGTTCACATGTGCTGTATGCATTTGACATGGCATGTGTGGCACTGCTTAAGTATGAGACGGTGTTGTGTGTATGAATGTGTGTGTCAGAGATGTGGCTCAAGTTTGATGTGCAGGTATGTGAGGAGGGGGAGACCCATGAATTCCACCTTGTGCTCCTTAGAAGGAAAGGGTGGAATATAGATGCCATAAATAATAATCATTAAAAGATTGAAATCCTACTTTCCCAAATTGTTCAGAGCAGAAGACAACATGATAAAAATACAATTTTTTTAAAATGCACTACATTTAGCATAACATCAACAACAGCATCAAAACAGCGGCAGAAAACAATACCAGGAACAGTATTGTCAGCTGAAAGCCCAATGGAGGAGCTCCTTCCAAAAGGCCATCAGAGAGGTCCTTTTCCTCATCTTCTGGCAGGAGACTCCATCCAAACCTGCTGCAAAGATGGCACAGGCAGCAACGCCTGAGGACTAAGGCACAACTGGCAAGTGGAAGAGAAGTCTTTAAGGGATGAGCGTGTTGGACATTGCACAAAATGCCTGTCCCTATTTCAGAACAATTGTTTTGGAAGCAATATATTTATCTGGCAGGGAAAGAAACCAAGGATAAAATATAAGATTTTGACAGACTCTAAGGAAAGAGGTGGATTCTCACTGCCAGATCTTAGGATTTATTTTGAAGCTGCAGCCTTTTGCTGGTTAAAGGATTGGTTTAAGTTAGAAAATTCAGATGTTCTGGACTTGGAAGGACATGACAATGTATTTGGTTGGCATGCTTATCTTTGGTATCATAAAGTTAAGGCCCACAAAGCTTTTAAATCTCACATTATTAGGAACGCATTGTATCAGGTTTGGAATCGGAACAAAGATTTGTTAGAGAGAAAAACTCCCAGATGGATATCACCAGTAGAGGCTAAGGCCTATAAGAGACCTAACATGCCTGCTAATTGGCCGAAATATGCTGATATACTAGAACAAGGTCAGAATTTTAAATTAAAAAGTTATGAACAATTGAAGGAGAAAGTATCTGACTGGCTGCAATATTGCCAGATAAATGAAGTTTTTAAGTTGGATAAGAAACAAGGCTTTCAGTCAGAGAAATCCAAGTTGGAAACGGAGCTGATAGAATCAAATACTAAAAATCTTTCCAGAATGTATAATTTGCTGCTAGAGTGGCATATGAAAGACGAAATGGTTAAATCGGTAATGATTGACTGGGCAAAAGATGTTGGACATAATATAATGTTGGAAGATTGGGAGAAGTTGTGGAAGGAGGGTACTAAGTTTACTGCATGCAATATGTTAAGGGAAAACATTATGAAAATGATTTACAGATGGTATTTAACTCCAGTTAAGTTAGCTAAGATGTATCATGGTTTGTGTAATAAATGCTGGAAGTGTAAGCAAGTAGAAGGTACCTTCTTTCATATGTGGTGGACGTGCCCAAAGGTAAAGGACTTCTGGGAGAAGATTTATAATGAGTTTAAAAAGGTGTTGAAAAACACATTTTGTAAGAAACCAGAGGCCTTTCTGCTGGGCATGACCAACTATGAAATCTCCAACAAAGACAGAACATTTTTTATGTATGCCACAACAGCTGCTAGGATTTTAATAGCTAAAAACTGGAAAACTGAAGAACTACCAACAGTCGAAGACTGGCAGATGAAGTTGATTGAATACATGGAACTCGCAGAACTGACCGCGAAACTCCGAGACCAGAGGGAAGGATTGGAAGAAATTCAAAGACTATTTGAAACAACGTGAAAAGATAGATATTTGAATTTAAAATCAGAGGATATATAAGGCTACAGTAATGTCAGAAATTAGATTAAGATAGGATATAAGAAGTAGATAGAAATATGTTATGTTTATTTTTATTAGGATTAAGATTAGATTAAAATGATGATTATTGTTTATAAAGATTAGGATTAGATGAGAATGATGATTTTATAATGTTATAAAGTTACTAAAGATGATTAGAAATGAACGCAGAAGAGGGGATGTGAGGAGGTCCCAAAACAATGTTAGGAATATTATAAGGATAGTTAAATAAGTGTTTGTTTGTTAAGACTTTTGTATTTTTGTGTTTTGATTTTTATGTTATCTTTTTGTAGTTTTGAGGTATTTTGTAGTGTTTTGTTGTATTTTGTTTTTTGTATGTGTTTTATTGTTAAAATTTAATAAATTCTTATAAAAAAGGAAGCAATATGGAGCATACACATACATTCTAGTAAAGGATAGTGAGGTAACTTATGCAGGACAGTAAAAAAATAGTGTGTAAGGTGGCTTTTATGTCCATCCATTTGAAGGGTGTAGATGAAAAGTTAACATAATATGCCACAGTATTCTGAAACAGAGAAAAGAAAGGCAAGGCAGGTAGCAAAAAGAGCTTTAGCGTATCCCCTCTTTATTCAGTTAGCTTGTTGCCTGAATTGTGTCTGTGTACAACATACCTTTGTTTTCTGCTTCTGAAAGCACTTTTCAAAAAACAAAGCTGAGAGGCATCAAAGGCAGGCGTTGTTGGGCAGCTGCAAAGGCTCGCACCTCTGCAGCAGGTCCTTACTGTCACTATTTGTTCACCTTCCTTCTCTGAGCGTGCAAGCCAGATGCAAGCAGATCATGGGATTGAGCCACTTCCTTTACATGGCTTGCAGTAGTGCAAATTTGGCACAAAAGGAGAAGGAAAGTGAATGGGCAGTGGAGACATCAGTGACCAGGCCATTCTGGGCTTCTTTAAACATTTCACAGGTTTGCCACTGAGCATATTCTCAACATAGATGTATAGCAAAGCCTTCCCCCCACTTTTTTTTTTTTTGGGCAGACACTGGATCATTCCTTTCACAGGAACATGAGAAGCTCCTTAATACAGTGTCAGACAATCTAGCTCACTATTGTTTACACTGACTGGGAGTGGCCCTCCAGGGTCCCGTTCCAGGTGCTCTCCCAGTCCTACCTGGAGATGCCAGGCATAGAACTTGGAACCTTCTGCATGCAAGGCAGATGTTCTAACACTGATTATGTTCCCAGATACAGAATTCAAAATTATTGTACTGTATGAAGAGACCTTCAGCTTCCATAGATTTGACAAGAGTTTGAATGCCGTACTATTCCATGAAATTATATTCCTCCCTGCCTCATACAGAATATTATTTTTTCCTCTGCATATTGGCATTGCCAAGGGGGGGATGCATGAAACAAGCCACAGTTGCAGGTACTGAACATAGTAAATAAAGAAATACAATTTTGTAGGTGAGATTCAATCCCATACCAGCAAATTATGATTGTGCATTTAAAGTGGATTTGGAGCACTTTCATAATAAACCCTAGATAGGTTTTAAAAATAGAATTAGTGGGCTTATAATGTGTGTGTGTGTGTTAGTTATGGTAACAGGTGGATAGCCGTGTTGGTCTGCCATAGTCTAAACAAAATAGAAAATTCTTTCCAGTAGCACCTTAGAGACCAACTGAGTTTGTTCTTGGTATGAGCTTTCGTGTGCATGCACACTTCTTCAGATACCTGAAGAAGTATCTGAAGAAGTATCTGAAGAAGTGTGCATGCACACGAAAGCTCATACCAAGAACAAACTCAGTTGGTCTGTAAGGTGCTACTGGAAAGAATTTTCTATTTAGTTATGGTAGTGTGTGTGTGTGTGTGTGTGTGTGTGTGTTGCTGAGTTGTAAAACCTAGAAACTAGAGCTGCCTGGAGTTACTCAGTCCAACTACTGTGCATTCTGTCTCATTCATACACCACTAACATTGCTTAAAGGGGAAAGATAAAACATGCAGAAGTTCCAATGGTAAAGGGAAAAGAGTTCATTATTTACAGTTACTTCAAGGATGGCTTTGAATTCAAAGTTTACATCACTGGAGGAAGTATCATAGCAATCTTGTGCAAGGAAGGAGAGAGAGAGAGAGAGAGAGAGAGAGAGAGAGAGAGAGAGAGAGAACACAAGAGGAAGAAGCAGAGCTTCAGTATTAGTGGGAAACAGAAACGGTCCTGGAATTTTTTGAGATAAATAAAGTGATGAGAAAATGCACAAGAAAATATAAGATTACAATTGCTTGAGATGTCATATAACCTCTCTGCAAAAACAAATCAGAACGAAAGCCCAAATAGACAGCTGATCTCTCATAGCCTCCTGACAAACTTTGTGCAAACAAACAGGACAAATGCTCACTGAAGAGGTTGCGTTGAAGTTGCCTCACGGTGTTGTAAAAACCTTGTGCAAATACGGGTAGAAAGAAAAAGGTAATGTGCCCCCTAAGTATGAATCAAGTAAGCCTGGTAATGTGCCCCCTAAGTATGAATCATTAAGGGAACAAAGTGAGTGTCTCCGTGCCAGAGGAAAAATAGGTGGGCCTCCCTCCCTGGTTAGTTAGAAAGACAAAAGGCCAGAGTTGAGAGTTGAGTCATGTGAGCTAGAAGCTGAATGCAAAAGCTGAAGACTGGAAAGGCAGAGAGAGAACCAGGCCTGATTTATGCTGGAATCCAAGGTTTGCAGCTATGGGAGAAGCAGGACCTTCTTGGGGTGTTAATGCTGTGAACCCCTCCATCTTAGGCTCAGGTTGTGTACATGTGTAAATAAAACATATATCATAAGGACACCACTGTCTCCACTGTGCCTCATTCCAAAAGGAAACATCAACCCTGGATATGCACATAGAACCCTGGAATCATGCACCAATCGGAGATAGGGGTGAGTGCAGTGCAACAATTCATATACCAGGGATGGGGAACCCATGGCCTTCTAGATGTTGTTTGTCTCCAACTTCCATCATTCCTGAGCACTGGCTGTGCTTCCTGCCTGAGGGTGATGGGAGCTGGGCTCAAGCAACAACTGAAGGGCTGTAGGATCCCCATCCCTGGTCTATACCATCAGATTCTGTTGTGGACAGCTCAGTTCACTTTTCCAGTAGACACCCACCAGAGTTGAACAGCTCTGGGTCCAGATGGGCCAGTAAATCAGGACAGTTTAGCAGGGTTTGGGACAGGGGTCTTTTCCAGACCTTTCTACTTTAGTGCTTTCCCCAGTAAATAATAAATAGCTGAAGTCTGTGGTGTTCAAGGGCAAGGGCCATAGCTCAGTGGGAGAGTACATCCATGTTCTATGTGCAAAAAGTCCCCCATTCAATCCTTGACATCTCCAGGTAAGGCTGAGAGAGACCCCCTGCATGAAACCCTAGACAGCTGTTGCCAGTGCATGCAGACAGTGCTGAAATAAATGGACCAATGAAGTAGGCAATGATCACATCTACCTCCTATGGCAAGGAGTTGATGGTGCAATGACAACAACAATAATACAAAGCAGCCCACTACCTGTGTGCATTAACGTTTGAGCACCTAGATCTTTCTTGATGGAGTAGAAGTCTGCCACAGTCTGTCCACTGCTGACAGATGTTTGGTTCAGCCGTTTCAGACTCACTCGGTTTATGAATTGCTTTCCTTGTTTTGTTTTTCAGATTCCATGGGTCACAAAAATAAAAAGAGCCCTTCTTTTGCAAATAGCAACAGATAGGAGAGAGGGAGATGATATATCAATAGCTCGCAAGCCCAACTCTGAAAGTTCCCAGGAATGAGGAGAATGAAGATTGATCTCCACGTTGGAATAGGCCTGTGTTGTTTAATGAGCAACATCAAAAGTAACCGGGCAGTGCAGAGGGCAGGAGCATTGCTGAGGTTCGAGAGGTTGCACAAGAGGGACAAAAAGCACCATCCCAGTTGCTATTTCACACAGGAAGTTTCTCAGCAACACTATATCAGCAGCCATCAGCGTCATTCCAGGATGATTTATGAAGCTGAATTCTGTCCGCAAGTTACACCTGTGCCACCCTGATGCAGGAATGGGTGGATGGATTCAGCTGACAGCAGAAGTGCGGTTTTAAGATGAACTGTCGGCCTATACATTCAAGACAAACTTTACTGCTAACTTCAGCGGGGACAGAGTTTCATCCTTAATCTTGTAAATATCTAATACTTCTGGCCTTGGGAAATTTGCACAGTATTCATTTTCTCTGTATTGCAATAGTTAGGATTGTGCCCAGATATAGGCACCTCAGCGGATGTGTTACATGTCATGATTGTGAGACAGCGATCTGGGGTTCTGTGGGCAATTTGGAAGAAGAGGAGCCATGAGGTGGTGAAGGGAAAAGTCGGATTTTGGTAGTGAACAGATGTCAGGGAGAATGGCTCCTCAACCATGGGCTAAGGCATGCAAGTCTGAACAAAACAAATCCATAACCATGGAACTTTGTATAACATGTTATTTTTCACAAATAATTATCCAACAGGCTTACCTTTCTAGTGCAGTGTATCCAAAAATTTGAAATCAATCTGAAACATGTTTGAATTGATTTTTGTTTTGTTGAAACCTGCCTTGGGACCTTATGGTAACGGGATGGTAAGAAATTAAATAGCAATAAAAATAACCAGTGCTTTTTTAAAATAGAAAAAGGGTGTTGGTATTCATCATGTAGTTGTTACAGTAAGTGCCACACTTTCAACATTTGCAAACAAACAAACAAATGTATGTGCCGGTACTGTGTATCCTTGAGTACCCTCAGAAAAAGTGTCATGTGCACTGATTAGGTAGCTCTGATGTCACAGGCACCAATTTGATAGTGCTTGTGATGTCATTGGTGACATCGGGTACAATTCTCCCCTTCACCTAATTCTGTTATTTTGTGAGGATTTAGACTTGCAAAAAAGAGAAAACCCCTCCCAAACCCATATCCTTTAGAGGCTGGTTGCATCATGGCTGTAATATTTATACCACACTCATCTGGCTGGGTTTCACCAGCCACCCTGGGTGGCTTACAGCGTATCTAAAAACATAATAAACACATCAAAAACACATAAAAACATCAAGCATTAAAAGCCTCCCGATACAGGGCTGCCTTCAGGTGTCTTATAAAAGTTGTGTATTTCTAAGATTTTTAATACACAGAAATACACAACTTTTAGAAGACACCTGATAGTACGTGCTTGGAAACGCACTGGGAGCTAATGTAGGTCTTTCAAGGCTGGTGTCATGTGGTCTCGGCAGCCACTCCCAGTCACCAGTCTATCTGCCATATTTTGGATTAATTGTAGTTTCCGGGTCACCTTCAAAGGTAGTGCCACATAGAGCGTGTTGCAGTAGTCCAAGTGGGAGATAAGCAGAGCATGCACCACTCTGGTAGGATCTCAGCCGGTGTACCAGGTGAAGCTGGTAGACAGCTGCCCTGGACACAGAATTGAGCCAGGTTATGAAACTTTGATTCCAGTTGTTCATGGTTTCAACTCTTTGTTTTCTCAGCAATAGCATGCTGTACTCCAAGTCTTAAAAGGGACGGTATACAATAATCTGTACCTTGTTCATGCTTGTGCTGCTGCCCATCAGTGCCCATACTTTCCTTACAATCCCACAGTGCACTTAGGTAATTTTTTTATTCTGAACTAAAGGGTCTCAATGGGAGCCTGTTCTTTAGATGGTTGTGTGCATTACTTCACTCACGTCAAAATGTGATAAGCTTGTCCTGCTGAGTTTTGGGACTGTCCTGCTTAGTGAGGCCCTGTCCCGAGTGCACTACTGCTACAGTCTCTTAAAATGATCATAATTTTGTCTGTACCATTTTTCCCCCTGAATGGCAAAGTAAAAGTAGGTAGCCTACTGCAGTTGCTGACACACATGCTTTCAGACTTATCCAGGTTTATTTTGCTGTTGAAATGCACCCTGTGATTTCTAGGAAGCTGAAATAGTTGACTCCTTCCTTCTCCACCCCACCCCAGAATAATCCATAAGAAGGCCTGCCCACTTATCCCATGACATTACAGAGCAGCTTACCCAGTGTTTCCTTTTCTCCTATAGATGGCACCAACATTACTAAAACTTTCGGAAAGATCTGCACATTCAAGAATGCACTGTTCCTCTCAGAATTATTTTCAGCACAATAGTATACAGCAATCTGTGGGGAAATGTGGTCATTGAAACAAGAACAAAGCTGTTGTTTTCATAATGCTTGCTCAACCCCTCCCCAGCCCAAAGGTCATAGAAACTGTAGAAATGCCCAAATGTTGTAATAATAATTTTGTACTTTTCTAAGTGCATCCCCCTGTGTAAATGCGTTGAATCAAATCAAATTCTTAATGTGCTCTACGTAGCTCATCTTTCTTCAGAGGAAATGCATTTCTTTAACAAACCTGAATCAATGGAGCTTGGAATAAGATGCAGATAGCAAGTTCAGGAGACTCTTGAGAGTCCCATGGACTGCAAGAAGATCAAACCTATCCATTCTTAAAGAAATCAGCCCTGAGTGCTCACTGGAAGGGCAGATCCTGAAGTTGAGGCTCCAGTACTTTGGCCACCTCATGAGAAGAGAAGACTCCCTAGAAAAGACCCTGGTGTTGGGAAAGATGGAGGGCACAAGGAGAAGGGGACGACAGAGGATGAGATGGTTGGACAGTGTTCTCGAAGCTACTAACATGAGTTTGGCCAAACTGTGGGAGGCAGTGAAGGATAGGCGTGCCTGGCGTGCTCTGGTCCATGGGGTCACGAAGAGTCGGACACGACTGAACGACTGAACAACAACAAAAGCAAGTTCAGGATCAGGTAAGCCTTCCAGAATCATAGTCAGGTAAGCCTTCCAGAATCATTTAATTTGTTTTCACAGCTACCCCATACAGCAGATCTTTATTGAGTCTTCTGAGCTGGAATTGAGTGTAAACTAGATGGTACTTTAATTTATATAGTCAACGACTATGTTTGTGTGTTGTCGGTTTTTTAAAATAATAATGCTAGTTGCAGGGCGTGATTTCCATTGACTTCCGCTTGTGGGAAGGGGAGGTTTGACCGTTCTCCCCTAGCCATGACAGGGGAGGACTTTGGTCATCTTTGGTAATATGGAACACTGAGCAAGGCCATTTTTTAAAATTGGTATTTATTTCATAGAATTTTTGAGTTGGAAGGGACCACGAGGGTCGTCTAGTCCAACTCCTTGCAATGCAGGAATCTTTTGCCCAACATGGGGCTCGAACCCACAACCTGGTGCCCCAAATGGACCTTTTGAATTATGGGTTTTCTCAATTTTGAGCTCCTTCGGCTCAGTGCCCTGTGTGGGGGAGCCACCCACACTGCCCTAAATCTGGCACTGGCCATGATCCCACACCCAAAGGGGCAGTGAGCTTTAGAAAGAAAGCTCCCAATGGCACAGAAACTGAAAACTGGGAACTTCCCATCCCTAGGATTAGATAAAGAAAATATCCTGATGTGTTTGCCTCTGACCGTGTCCTCCATTTGTGGTCATTGAGCTGAAAAGGTTTCCCCACACCTCTCCTAAACAATAAAAGTTGCAATTGGAAAGTCACCTTTTATATAACAGTCTGTAGTATCATCAAGATCTTAAGTCATCCAACCCTATATTGCCTGAAGTTCCATGCTTGGTTGCATGTGGTTATATGACCACTCAGCACAATATCCCCCCCCTCCCAAATTTACACCACCTTCCAAAACAAAACTCTGTCTTTTGCTTCAATCTTGATATAGCTAAATAAATCCCATGTAATCTGTTCTTTTTCAACAAACTGGGTTACCACTTTGTTTGTTTTCTGGGAGGTAGAGGGAGTGGTACATTTAAGTTATTTAAGACTCTGATGAGACTTTGGGCCTTGAAGTGCTTTTTCTGGCCATGTCTCTGAGTGGAATATTTTGTGCCTGTATATAGCATTCGGGAAATAGCACAGCAGTGACTGCGCAGTCACTGTCTGAATTCCCTAGGCAGGGAAGTTTTGCTTCATTAAAGCATCATTTGCGACGTTAGACAGTGATTTTGTTCCTGTCCTCCTATAAAGAATTGTGTGCAGAGATTTGCCCAAACTAATGCTCACATGTTCACATGTAACACTCACTGGCTCGGGGGCAAATTGCACATTACACTGCAGCCGCCTGTAATAATGCCCTGGCAGCTGCTTCAGAATTTGCATCAGAGGAGGAACAGTACCATAAAGGCTAAGATGGTGCAAACAACAACAGTAAGAATTTTATTATTTATATGCCACACATCTGACTGGGTTTCCCCATCCACTCTGGGAGGCTCCCAACATAATATTAAAAACACAACAAAACATTAAAAACTTCCCTATTCGGGGATGTCTTCAGATCTGGAAAACAGATAGCTGCTGCTCCAAGACCTGTGTATTAAAATTGTATCAGATGCTCTGAGAATGGGCAGAGCCCCTGGGAGCGAGTCATGATCAACATGAAATCTTGATCAGCGTTCTCCTGCCTTTGCTCCACACACAGCAGCCACAGTTCCCAGGCTTTACTGCAGCATGAGTGGCCTTGGATCTGTCAACCCTTTGGGCTATTGCCTGATGGGCAAGATCCAGCACTGAATTATGTAGGGTCAGCTTGTGTGGCAGGAAGGGTCTGCCTTTTAATGATAGACTGGCAAACCCCTAGTATCGTTTTAAACGCTTGCGAAAAACCTTTTTCTTTAGGCAACCCTATCCATATATGAAATGTTATTATGCACATTTGGTGGTGGTGTTTTAATAAAATGTCAATTTTATGTATATGTTGATAATTGTATTATGCCCACTGTTTTTATTGCTGACTTCAATGAATGTATTATACCATTTTATGTAAACAGTGTAGATAGATATAGATATACTAGATATAGATATAGATATAGATATAGATATAGATATAGATATAGATATAGATATACTGTAGCAGAGTCCGTGATAGAGACAGAGATATTGCTTAAGCTGTATAAACATTTTGTGAAATGTAACAATGAATGAATGAATGAATGAATGAATGAATGAATAGACTTCTGGGACCACTATCTGGAAAACAGAGTCCCTGAGAACCCAGCAGTTGGCCATCTCTGTATTACATTGTGGCTTTTCATTTCAGTCCTACATCATATTCATGGCTAATCCTCTGAGACCACTAGAAAATGGATGGGTGGGTGGGTGGATGCATAAATTTAAATGAAAGATAGTTTCATTTCATTCATAGCTGTGGCAAGAAATGTCAGCTGGAAAATCTATACCTATATCTATATTTAGCTATTGGTACTGTTCAAGATGGTTATGATTTCCATAGTTATCTCTGTATGTGTAGAGACAGATTTTACGTTAAGCTACTGTATATGGTGAAGGTTTTTTAAAAACTCAGAAGGACGCGTCATTTGCTTACAACATCAAGGTTGCTGCGTAAGTATATGAAGATGAATCATAAAACAGAGGTCACCCCATGTGGAGAATGCCACTTCTATAAGGAACTGATGCTGTACTGTAAGGTCAATTCATGAAATATTAAGAGTAATAATAAAACGAAAACTCACTGAGCTAACTTTTATTACTGTTTTCCACAACAATAACAGCAACATTCTTTTTCTTTCTTGGTGTAAAAGATCAGCAAGAGAATACATTTTATAGGCTGGCAAGAAAGCAGAATACATATTTTCATTCATTAATTTCTCAAAGAATGAAACACAAACAGTATAAGCATGAGAAATTAAAAAAAGGATCAGTGACAATGATAAAAGGAGCTAGCACATTTTTAATGGAATATGGTAATGAGCTATTGTAAAGAGTTGATGAACAGAACACACAACAAAAACCAAGGGAGGGGCAAAATCTGTCCACCAGACTAGCATTTTATGAAACATTTCCTTATTCACAGACATGGTGCATTGCTAAATATGTAAAAGATTTGGGGTGTAGATCCATAGACCCAAATGTGCGCAGGCACACATTTATAACTTAAATGCCAAAGAAAGTGAGAACCAATTTAGTTCCCATCCAAATCACACAAGATAAATTCTTCACTTACTTTGAATCTTATCCTAAATCAGTTCCTCTTTAATTCATTAGCCACAGTACTGGCAACTTCCCGACTGAACTATTGCAACGCACTCTAAGATGACTTGGAAACTTCCAAAGGACTAAAATGCAGAAACCAGATTCTTGGCTGGAGTTGCTTAGAACTCATATAATCCCTGTTTTAAAGTTGCTGCACTGATTGACAGTTCATTTTTGGACCCAATTCAAGGTGCTTTAGGTTTAAAGCCCTAAATGACTATAGCCCTGAATATCTGAAAGAAGCCCTGAATATCTGAAAGAATGCCTCCTTCTCATCAGACCCTCTTGGATGTTAAGATCAGCAAAGAGCACCCTCGTGGTAATTTTATCACCCCCAATAGTTCAAAATGAAGGCCCAGGAGAGGGCATTCTCTGTGGTGGCCCCTAAATTGTGGAATTCCCTCCCCACAAAGTCTGGCACCTTCATTATGTACAGTAGTTACCATTCTATGCTAAAGTCATGTCTCTTTACCCTGGCCTTTGACACCTGAGATATAGATATTTTAAGACTTGCCCTAATCTTGAAACTGTAATTTGCTTTAATTTGTTTTTAATAGTGTGTTTTTAAATTGCTGTTAACCCACCCTGGGACTTTAGGGTGAAGAGTGGTTAAGAAATTGAATGAATCAATGAATCAATGAATGAATGAATGGCTTAACCTCATTAATCCTGCTCCAAATCAATTCAATCCCCTTTAGATCCTGCTCCAAATCAATTCAATCCCCTTTCGATTACTTCCATTTATTAATCTGTAGTCATCTCAGTTTACTTTGCCAAATTACTATCCTACCCAGTAACACAGATCCTCCTCCCCAGTTAGAAAAAGATGTGGGGTTCATGCTCCTTTGCCCTAACAACACCTCTGACAGTGCGTATATGTCATAAAATGTGGGTCTGGAAGACAAATCCCCACCCACCCCATTTCAACAAAACAATAACAAAGGAGATCTGAAGAGCATTTTGTTTTCAGAAAACCAAACTGACTGAGAGAACAATCCACTGGGAAAGTTTGCCGGTTGAAGCACTGAAATTGTCTAGAAATTGTGCAAGGAAAACCAAGAAAATCCATTTGAATGGAACATCCCAGAGGATTGTGCCCATAATGAAGAGGAACAAACTTTAAAACATCACAGGTCACTTTTGTAGGCCAAAACCAACCAACAAATAATTCAAAAGCCTTAATTCATATTGCCCAGCAACATTTTCCTGAAGTGCTTTAGGAATAGTAGAAGAGTACATTCACATAAATGGATGTTGTGCACCAATAGTACCCATCACTTTGCTTACTTTTTCAAAAACAAGAATAGTAGAAGCCTCCTTACTGCATCTTTAGAGATCCCAGAATAGGAGAGATCTGACCCTTCTTTCAAGGTCAAGAAAAGTAGGAACCACTTTACTTCTTGTTTGAAGAACAAGAATTGATTGATATCTGTTGCCTTTTCTTTAGCCATCATTGGGAACTCAACATTTTTGTTTTTACTATACAATAAGCTGGACAGTGTTCATGGTTGGACAGTGTTCTCGAAGCGACTGGCATGAGTTTGGCCAAAGTGCGGGAGGCAGTGAAAGATAGGCGTGCCTGGCGTTCTCTGGTCCATGGGGTCACGAAGAGTCGGACACGACTGAACGACTGAACAACAATAACAAGCTATAAATTGGTGGTGGTGGTGGTGGTGGTGTGTGTGTGTTTGTATATATATATATATATATATATATATATATATATATATATACACACACACACACACACACACAACAGAATCCAAAAAGATAAACACATTTTTAATTAAAAGGCTTTTAGTTTTCTTAATTTCTTCTTACAACAGAAATGTGGGCTGGAAGGTGTTTTGACAATGACAATATAGAATACACAAGAGTAGTCACAAAACAAGGACAAACGCAGACCACAACACAGAGAATGGTTCCAGGTTAGCTGGCCTCTCCATGTTGCTCTGTCATGCTATTCCTTGCCTAAACAATTCTGTATCTTTTCACAACCTCCCTCTTTGGAGTAGATTGACTGATAGCAATTGAGTAAATATGTTCAAACTGATCTAATGAAAAGCTCACTGTGGAAACCCTTCATTTCTACCTCCCCACCCCGCACCATGTACCTAGGCCAGTGCCCACACCAACAACTTATTTAAAACAAGATCTTGAACATAGCTCACGCTGAAAGTCGGATGAACATAGATTAGAGATCTAGAGACTGCATGGAGAGGGAACCCCAGGATGATCATGTCAGCTAACTTTCCTGACTTTAGATTCAACCTTGTGCACTTACTTGGGAGTAAGCCCCACTGAACTCAGTGAGAGTCACTTCAATCAAACTGTATGGTTTCAAGTGATCCTATGTATTCTTTCTAAGTCAATTGGACTTATTTTTGAGTGTGCACACTCAGGATTAGGCTCCACCATGGTCCAGTACTTTAAACCTGTGATGCTTGGCTGTGCCTTACTTTGGCCTCATTAAGAATATTTACTTTAACTTGCTTTGGCATCATTAATAATATTTAGGATTGCTTGAAAGTCACCTCCCACAGTCCTTTGCACCTCACATATACAGAAGAACATTAGAGTAGCATCCTCCCTAATAAGACTGAAAATGTGGGCAAGGCTTTGAAATCCATTGAGACAGACCAGTCTTCCACAGTGTTGATAACTGATGTCATTTCCACAAGCACAACTTCAGTTTCACCAATGCAGAGAATGAGGTAATAGCTGCTGAGGTTGTCTATATGCATTACAATTTTTTTTATTAAAAAAAAAAGTGTGGGGGGTGGGGAGGCGGGAGAGAAAGTCCCATTAAGGCTTTGTGTATATTTAAGCACATTTTCTCCACCTTACTGCTGCCTGTTTGCTCAATGCCCCATTGTGGCTGGCTCTTGCCATACTCCATTGCCCCTGGCCGACATATTCCAGCGCACTCTCATCTGAAGGAATACGTTTTTGATCAGGGCAAGGCGTGAACAACGGCAGGCAACAAAGAAGCACAGAGATCAAATAGGGCAGTAGCATGAAAGGGAGGAAGAAAGAGAGTTTGTGTGTCCATCGACTCGGATTGTCAGCCTGTGCCTCAATGTGCCTGCGCATTTTGTAGGTGGCGCAGCCTCCTGAGGCCTAGCTGGTGAGGAGTCTCCCAGAGACACTCACTGGCCACTGGGCCCCCCAATACTGGTCTGCATTCCAGCTGGTTCTCCTCTCTCCCAGCCACACACACATCCCTCCGACATAGAGAATCAGCCAGACGTGAACGTGAGAAAGCTTGGGCAGTCGAGTCTCTTCCACTGATTGCTGCTGCTTGGTGGCTTCTGATATGATAATCATCAAAAGAGGCGTGTGCGATGAGGGGCCTGCGAGGAGGCGCAAGCCGAGGAACGGGCCCATTTGTTTGCACTGACCTAGTTACATACAAATACAGGGCGGAGGGGAATCCGTCCAACAATATACTTAACGAAAGGTTGATCTATTTATCCCGCTCGCCCCAATGAGGCAGATCAAAGGGTGGTGGGACAATGCGCTCCTTCAGTCTCGGAGTTTACAAATTGTGCCAATTTAGCATCCATTCAGCGGAGTGAATCATCAATATAAGTTAACTCAAAATATTGTCACTGAAGATAAATGCCTGTTTGTGCAAGGACGGACGGTATACCCAGTCGATACACTGTATGTCTGCATGTGATGAATAGATAGATGGAGCATAGATTAGACCTGTAAGATCAAAGCTCTAGAATAATTTATGGCTTTTATGAACTATACTCATTCTGCTCATCAAGCTCCCAAGTCCTTTTCCACACATTTTGATGGAGATGCCAAAATATTGTTGCACATCAATCTCCGAGCAGTGTGAGGTTCCAGGAGTTCCAGGCTTTCCTTGGAATGAGGGACCGCAGAGACTGTGATGTCTTTATCATATATGGTTTCTTTACACATATATACAACCTGAGTGTACAACGGAGGGGCTCACAGCATTGACACCCCAAGAAGGTCTTGCATCCCTCACAACCACAGCCTTGGATTTAAGGCTTCCGCCAGCAGCCTGCTTCTAAGCCCAGCTCTCTCTTACATAATTCCTCTCTGATTTTGTCCTTCTCAATACCAGACCTGCATTTAGAGCCATCACCAAGGAGCTGGCCTGGCTACTTCAACAATGGAATCTCTCAAATGCACAACAGTATGTAATATGTATTGGAAACACCTCTCTGCTTTGTGAAGGGAAAGGAGGACTTCTGTCCTCAGCTCCTTCTTGCAGGTGATGCCATAGCAGGGGCAGCACCAGACACTGGCAGGACAGGCATTCTCCAGAGCCCCAAGACAGCCAAAGAGAGAATAACACAAACATTTGACAGTTTGCGCACAGGATCCAGGAAGATTGAATGCAACCTAAGAGACTTCTCAGTTTCCATGTCCCACTTTTTCCAGTTTAGGAAGGGCCACTGAGAGTGCCATGTCTGTGGCTGAGCCTCTGAAATTCCCTGCCCAGGGAAACTTGCCTTGCCATTTCCTCCATGGCTTCTGTCGAAGTAGTGCAAAGACCTTTCTCTTTAGGAAGGTTTAGAAACCGAATGGAGCCACCTGACTTTTATGGCTTTTCATACTTGATTCTCTGACTGCCCTGTCAAATCTCCAGTGGTTAACTTTATATAGTGGGCTGCTGTCAGTTTTTGCTTATTGTATTTTATATAGTGGTACCTTGGGTTAAGAGCTTAATTCGTTCTGGAGGTCCGTTCTTAACCTGAAACTGTTCTTAACCTGAAGCACCACTTTAGCTAATGGGGCCTCCTGCTGCCGCCACGCTGCCACGCTGCAATTTCTGTTCTCATCCTGAAGCAAAGTTCTTAACCCGAGGTACTATTTCTGGGTTAGTGGTGTCTGTAACCTGAAGTGTCTGTAACCCGAAGTACCACTGTACTGTCCTGGTTGTTAGCTACCTTGTACTTTTAAACTTTTTTCTTCAAAGGAAAGAAGGGCTCTAATTAATGAGCTTCCTGGAGCTCTGTGTGTATTCAAGTCTCCCAATCTGATATTCAACATGGCACTTACATCAGGCAAACAATATAGAACCTCAGACTTGGTGTTTACTAGAAGCCTGGTCTACTGTGTTAGCCTGATCAACATTCAGCACTTCTAAGGATATAGGAAGCTGCCTTATGCTGAGTCAATCCAATATAGTGCCAGTACATGGTCCTCAGATGTTGCTGGACTACAACTCCCATCATCCCCAGCCAGGTTGAGAAGCTGGCAGATGTAATCCAACAACATCTGAGGCCCCAAAGTTGAAGAATAGTGGTCTGTGGTGACTGGCAACACCTCTCCAGGGTTTCATAGAATAATAGAATGGTAGAGCTGGAAGGGACCACAGGGGTTATCTAGTCCAACATAGCTAGTCAGATTATGGGAGTTGGAGTCCAGAAAACATCACAGGTTGACCATACTTGGTCTTTTCCCACACCCTTGGGGAATTATGGGGATTATGCATGGTGTGTGTGTGTGTGTGTGTGTGTGTGTGTGTGTGTGTTAATTACATTTTATATCTCACATCCCCCCACCTCAAAGGAGCTCAAGCTGGTGTACATGGTTTTCCCCTCCTCAATTTATCCTCACAACAACCCTGTGAGGCTACCTTTGAAGGTGACCCAGAAACTACAACTAATCCAGAATACGGCAGCTAGACTGGTGACCGGGAGTGGCCGCCAGGACCATATAACACTGGTCCTAATGGATCTTCATTGGCTCCCAGTGTGTTTCTGAGCACAATTCAAAGTGTTGGTGCTGACCTTTAAAGCCCTAAACGGCCTCGGCCCAGTATACCTGAAGGAGCATATCCACCCCCATCGTTCAACCCGGACACTGAGGTCCTCCTCCAAGGGTCTTCTTCTGGTTCCCTCACTGCAAGAAGAGATGTTACAGGGAACCAGGCAGAGGGCCTTCTTGGTGGTGGTGCCCGCCCTGTGGAACACCCTTCAGATCTCAAGGAAATGAACAACTATCTGACATTACAATACATTTGAAGGCAGCCCTGTATCAGGAAGTTTTAAATGTTTGATGTTTTATTATGTTCTGATATACAGTATTCTGTGAGCCCCCCAAATTATAAAAATGATGATGATGATGATGATGATGATGATGATGATGATGATGGTGTAGGTTAGATTGAGAGAACCAAACCATGTTTACCTCTTAATATTTAGAATTTCAAAACAGCAGACATATTTTTTCTTTTAAAAAAACCATACAAAGAATAAGAACAAATAAAATTCATCATAGCAACAGAAATAAACTGTGTTGAGATATTTTAAATATATATGCATCATTTTGTGCATGGACATTATTTATATATTCATTTCAGGTATTTATACACTGCGTAATATTTGGAACGTCTAAGCGGTGTACACAAAATGGCTTTTTTTTTAAAAAAAAAACCTATATAAAGAATACAAACAAAATTCATAGCAGAAACAGAAACAATCTGCGTTGGGGGATTTAAATTTTTTAACTCCAATAATTTTGGGTATGGGAATATTTTGGAGAGTATTAATCACCGGTCCTGAATGATGAAGAAAAACAACGTAAATCTGAGACTGAGCTTCATAGCAGTCAGGCTGAGCGAGGGGTGGGAGGTGGGTCGCTTTGTGCTGGGATTTAGCGAAGGTCGGCGATTTTCGCACCTAGGTGAGCTGTCATCTGGCTCTGGGCAATTCGCTTTCTCCTCTCGCATCTGTGCTGGACCAGCGGGGAACCTCGCTGGCGTGAAAGGGAGGAAAGCCTGCGGGAAGCAAGAAAGGCCTGACTCACTCACTCACACCACGCAGCGCAGCGGCCTGTCGTCTGCTGTCCATTCATTCATTCCTTCATTCATTCAGAATCGCAGAGAACACTTCTGACTCTCCCACCTGTTGCTTCTGAAGGACGAGTCCGGGCTCCCTCCCGAGCCATCCTAAGATTACCTGGGAGCAAAAATACCCATTGCTTAATTAATAATCATTATTGAATAAGAAGAAGTAATAATAGCAAAGATATATATAGCTTTAAAACGATCGATTATTATTATTGCATTGCAACAGTTTGCTTGAATGGTATTGAGGCAGACAAATAAAAAATTGAATTTCTCTGAATTTACTCGTCGAAGGTGGCATGCCTCTGAATGCCGGTTGCTGGGGGATCACCAGAGGGGAGACACTTCTTGAATTTAGCTCCTGCTTGTAGGCTTCTCACGGGCATCTGGTTGACCACGGTGAGATCGGGATGCTGGACTAGATGGGCCACTGGCATGGGCGTAGCCAAGGGGCGAGAGGGGGGGGCAGCTGCTCCCCCCCCCAATCAAGATCAAGTAAAACAATAGAAATACTCAACTAACTAATCACTTCAGTTCTGCCCCTGGCTATGCCCATAGCCACTGGGCTCGTTTTATGTACTGTACTCCCGAAAACGCACGACCAAGGAGGCTCCACTGAGTTCAATAGGGCTTACTCCCAGGCCAGGTAAAGGTGGCCTCAGGATTGCAGCCTGAGCCTCATTGAGTGCATGGGGGGGGGGGACGTACCTTCCTAGTAAACACGCCTAGGATTGTTCTAGGTACGCTGCGTTGTAGCCTAGCCCTTGAAACCTAAACACACCTCCTTTTCAGCAGGTGAACATGAAAGAAAGAGCTCGTGCACCTCTTGTTTGCAGTGGAACGTTAATGCCCTTTAGAATGAAATCCCATTGACGGTGTAGATGACGCGCGAAATAATTTGTAGAGGTTAGAATGTTCGCGCACTTGGCACTTACAACAGCCCGGTAAGGTAGGCCCGCATTCTGACGTCCACGCGGCTCGCATCGAAGCCACCTCACCTCACGAGTTCCAGATTGAGGCGGGGATCCGCAACGGTGCCTCCTTTCTGGTCCACAGCTCACTCTCTGAGCTGTACATCTACTGAATTATTTACCTCTCCAAGCCTTGTCTTGCTTCAGAGAGTCCAGGGCTGTAACTTCTACAGAGGGGGGAAGGATTGTGTATTTGTTCATTTATTAAAATCATAATATAATGGGACCACAACACAGGAAAGCCAGCCTAGTCCAAACTCTTAATCACTACTCAATCTATGATCGCACGGGAATATACAAAATCCGGCCTCCAAGAACGCCACGATCAAGGTTACACAATATATATTTTATTATCAAGTCACTCCAGAATTAAAACAGTCCGGCTTGCCCACCAGAAACCAAAGGAGGTTGCTCCGGTAATGATGCTGATGATGTTATTGCGTCATTTTTCGAATATGCTCAGCTCCGGTTTTGGCGGATCTTAGAATTTAGAAGCGCGTAAATGGAAATATAGTAATAAAAGAATGGTTTCTCCAGATATACGTTCCTCATCTTCTCAGCGTCCTGAGCGTCCTTCCTTGGAAGTAAAAACCCTCTGAAATTAAACGGGGATCCCCTTCCAAGGAAAACGTCTTTGGGCTGGTGCTGCCAGAATAGCATATATATCTATATTCTATATATATACATATAGGCAGAAAAATGACTCCGAGGAGCATATATGTAACCAGAGAACAGCTCCTCCATTGGGCTGCCAGCCTGACACTTGAAGAAGCGTCTGTGTAACCTAAAACGACCAGATACCAAAAGTATCTTTAAGATACCATTCCAATGTATCCGGGTGATCGCTCGAGAATTTGCCTCATTGCTCTTGCAAGCTGCTAGAGCGCATTTTTGGGTTCTCAGAGTGCAAGTTTAACCCAAAGTCTGGCCTTCTTCCCCACCCCCTTTCCCCGCTCTTGGTCCTCCCCCCCCCCCCCCCGTTTAAAAGGTCCCGTTCAGATTCTCGTTTTGTCTCCACTGAACCCTTTAATACCTTTTATTTTGTGCGGAGAATTTCCCTTCCTAACTTTTCTCAAGTTTGGTTTTCTCAGTGCTTCCAACGTCTCCTTTCTTGCAACAACTGTTTTGGCCTTTCATGGAGCGTTTTGTTTTATTTTTTGGTGATTGTTGTGTGTTGTTTTTTGCACACTCTAAAGCAATGTTACTTGGAAACAGCCGAAGCTTAAATTCCACAGACTTCCACAAAGTATGACATTGTTGGAAGGGAGACGGAGGCAGGCGTCTTGGGCATTCTTCTGCGCCTTTGGGGACTCGGTCGCGCTTGGCGCGCGCTTGGCAACCAGAAAAGGGAACCGCGGCGGAAAGTGCCCTGTTAACTCTTCTTTCAAAGGGGGTGTGTGGAATCCACTCTTTTTTATTATTATTATTAAAAGTGGACTTCTTCTTTTTTAAATACACTCTGCCCTTCTTCCTCTGCCCAGCTCCGCTTGGAAGTGGCGGGTGATGATCATCTTGGGGTGATCACTTCGCGTTCCGCTCAACTCAGCTGCTGCCTCCAGCGCTCGGTGGTGATGTAATAGGTGCAAGCGAGGCACATGGATCTATAAATGCCGTGGCTTGAGGGGGGTCAAGGGGCTGATGGCTGAGCAGCCGGACCAGAAGATCCCCACTCGACAGGAGCCCTCTGGGACGGAGATCAAGTTCAGAAGGAGCTGGGGCTGAGTCGATCTCCCCAACGCCCCCACCTCTCTCTCTCTCTCTCCACCACGTCGCTTCTGCCGGCGCCCCCTCCCCGGGTCTTCGCCCAGCCCCTTCCCAACGTGGCTTGCTCTCCCGTGCAACCTGACCAGAGTGTCTCCAGTTCCTTGGGGGACTGAGCTGCCTGGACTCCTTTGCCACCCTCTCTCTCTCTCGGCCCCCCCCCCCCACCGCTTTCCTCCTGTGATCTCTCCAGTCCGAAGTGGGAAGCTCTCTCTCTCTCTCTCTCTCTCTCTCTCTCTCTCTCTCTCTCTCTCTCTCTCTCTCCCTCTCTCTCTGGGCGCGCGGAGAGGGTATATTTTTAGAGCCATCGCCTCCCTGTTCGGCACCACGTGTGCTGCCCATGTTGCTCGGAATGACTGGCCCCTCTTCGGCCTGCTTGCCAGTCTTGCTCCTGGGACTGCTGTCGCCTTGGCTGGCCGGGCGCTGCATGCCCGCCTTCGCCCAGCCCCACCAGCAGCCCCAGCACAACGACACCCTGGAGTGGCGCTGGGAGACGCTCTTCTCGCGCTCCATGGCCAGGATCCCCGGGGAAAGGAGGGAGCCCAACCGCGACGGCGACTATCTGCTGGGCATCAAGAGGCTCAGGCGTCTCTATTGCAACGTCGGCATCGGCTTCCACATCCAGGTGCTGCCAGACGGCAGGATCAACGGGATCCACAACGAAAACCGGCACAGTAAGTCGCCACCTGCGCCCACCTGGCCAGAGACTGTGGCACTCTCCACGGGCGAGGGATCTGGTCGCTTTGCAAAGCCCCGCCAGCCCATTCCACAATTGCCTTCTGGGGAGTTTTGACGTTCCTTTAACGACAGGGTTAAATCTTACCACTTCAGAGCTCACCGGGCAGTTTTCTCCTGGGACCCGCTGGAGGGTGTGGGAATAATGATCATCTGATGTCATCAGTCCCTTATGTTCCAGACTGGAGCGCATTTTCTTGCATGCTGGGAGGTGGACTAGAGAGGACCCTTGGGGTCTTTTCCACCAGCTCGACAGTTCTGTAATTCTACCTAGAATCGCCCGAGCAAAGGTGCTTAGTCAAGCAATGCAAGGAAAAGGAAGGGAAAGAGCGCAGGGTCTCGGCAAAGCGGGCCTGCGCTGCTTTCGATTCCACCCAGGTGATCAAGTCCCTTTAGACCAATAATATTGACCCTGCCTCCCCAAAAGCAAATTGCAGATTCGGAAGCCAGCAACTTCGGAGATGCCTCCGTTTAAACTGGTGGAACTATAGGGAGTTTTGTCAGGTTTCTATGGTTAGAAAACACTTCTGCAGACGGAGGAGAAATATGTCAGGTGTGGCGATTTTACTGTGTGTTGCTTCATCGCATTGCGCATATGCAGCAAAATGCATGCATGTGAAGATGATCGCCCCTGTTGATTTGCCATTTTCATGCTGTTTCCCTTATAAATAAGTTTATTCCTTGGGCATTTTGTGTGTTTGGTCCAAGGGAAATTGCAAGTGTGTGAAGAGTCTCTTAATGGGATTTGTTAGGCAATTCTACCTCTATACTCAATTTCGAAGGGAAAAAAATAGTCATATATGGCAGAAGCGTATGATCAAATTATTCCATTTTTAAAGCCATTAGTCCTCATGAATGCATAGGGAGAGTGTTTAAAATACATAATGCAAAGTGCCAACTTGGGAACTATTCATTTTATCTTCTGTACAACAGCCTTCTCCAACCCGATGCCATTCAGATGTTTTGGGCTACAACTGCCACCAGCCCCAGCAAGCTCAGAGTTCGGGGGCTGGGGGGCACCAGGTTGGGGATGACTGCTGTGTAATTTAGGCAGCTATATATTCTGTGGCTGGCTGAGTTACTCTTGCTCTAGAGTGGGATACGTGAGGACTGCAATCTAAAATGTAAAAAAAAAAAAAAAAAAAAAAAAAACGCATTCCAAAATTCTGGGTTTGGTTGCATTAGGTATTTCAAATGGAGTTTAGTCTCAGAAAATAAAGCACTTTGCTCCTCCCCAGCTCTGAGTTCAGGAACTGGTTACACAGAAATAAAAAAGTTGCATCACTCCCACTGTGATCAGTATAAACTGCCTTGAAGCAATTGTTGCATCGGCTTCTAGTAATACTACTGCTGATCAAAAGGAATCAGGTGTTTTTCTCTGTCCCAATGGGAAGCCTCCTGATTTGCATTGAGAGACACTGCTCAAATAGCACCCCCCCTTCCTTTTGCAAGAGGGTTGCAAATAGTTAATTTGGGATTCCAGATCCCGCAGAAGCTCTGCCAAGAAGTTAGGGCAGTCCACTAGGAAAAGCATCTGTTAGTGACTTAACCTCATGGCCCTGTGGCTCTAATTCTAACTACGGTCCAACTGAAACAATAGCACTAAGGAGGAAAGGGTTAGAGACAGCAGCATGACAAATGTTTCACATGTCCTGAAACATATTGTTACTTATTTTAACCTGGACGATGTGGGGGATCACTGCCAACCATTAAAACATGCACACAAACACACACACAAACTCTTTAACCTTATCCGGGTGCTTTTGTGGTGCTCTGCAGTCACCTAATGAATGGGAAAGAGTTTAAAGGAGTTCTGTTCACTTAAGGAATGGAATTGCATAGGACTCCTATACTGTACAGTACACACTTACCTGGGAGCAAATCCATTCATCTCAATGGGACTGACTTCCGAGCCTGCAAGCATTGAGTTGCCAATGTAGACTGATTACTAGGCAGCAAAACTACACACATGACAACTGCCACAGAGAACCACTTTTTAATTTTTTTTATTTTGTTTTGACTATGGCAGACCAACACACGGCTACCTACCTGTCACTTCAAACCAGTCCATGTGCAGTGTTTAGCACATGGAAAGTCATTCAATGTGGCAAACCAGAAGGGGTAGTAGTTTGACCATGTCAACACAGTTCGTTCCTTTTCAGATATCTGGGTGATCGTGGGAAAAATAATAATGGGTGGTGCTGACTGGTGCATGCAGGAATAGGTGTATATGGGGAGAGGAAGACTAAATTGTGCCCCTGAGTAGAGAGTGCCCCTACCCTGCTGAAGCATAGTGCCTTGGTAAGTGTGTGTGTGTGTGTGTGTGTGTGTGTGTGTGTGTGTGTGTTTAAGGCTGCAGAATGAAGCTTGGCACCCAGAGAGTGATTCCTATTGTCCAGTATTATTGTGTCATTAGCTTGCACCCTTGCTAGATGCTGCCAGCTACTTTCTAGGAGCTGAGCCTGTATCATGTAACGGTTCTTTGCTTGCATCACCACAACTTTTCCAGTAATTTTAATATAAGTTACTTTGGCTCACTCAGTGAGAAAAGTTACAGGTGGGTAGCCGTGTTGGTCTGCCATAGTCGAAACAAAATAGAAAATTCTTTCCAGTAGCACCTTAGAGACCAACTGAGTTTGTTCTTGATATGAGCTTTCGTGTGCATGCACACTTCTTCAGAAGAAGTCTGAAGAAGTGTGCATGCACATGAAAGCTCATACCAAGAACAAACTCAGTTGGTCTCTAAGGTGCTACTGGAAATAATTTTCTATTTTGTTCAGTGAGAAAAACAATTTCTTCCTCTTATTATTAGAAGACTGATCAATAAATAGATAGATTAGAGATAGACAGTGCTTTTTTCAGAGGGGTACTCAACAGTATGTAGTACCAGCACTTTTTTTAATGGATATGTTAAAAGTGTGGTACTTACTGTAACAACTTCATGGTGAATACCGGCACCATTTTTTTTCTAGAAAAAAGCACTGGATATATTATTATTTATTAAATTTGTATACCATCCTATACCTGCAGATCTCAGGGCGTTCACAACATGAAACCACAATGTAAAAAAAAACAGAAAATACATAATAAAAACAAAAACAAAGATAACCCAATAATCCCCCTTCCACAACATATTTTTAAAAGGGTATATACAGTGGACATAGAATTATTAACAGTAGGATATCCCTCCAACCTCCTTTATCATACACTGACAGACACCCAGTTGTACATTCAAACGTTCCACCACACACACAACCATAGGAGGAAATCACATCAACCTTGCTCTATGCAGCTTACCACATGAAAGTCACCACCAAGTGGGGCAACTGAAAGTATATTCAACATAGTGGCAGTAATATAGAGAGCAAGCCTACATCTACCCATTAGATTGCCTTAAAGAAACCAAGCCTTTGGATCACAACTCATTAATTCTAGACTATCCCAAAGAGATCAAAGGAATTGCTCTGAAGCTCAGCACCTTGGAGATTGCTGCCCAAAGACATCTGTTCACAGAACATAGGATGTGCTTAGGAGTGGACTATTCCCAAACACTTACTTCTGAGTAGTCCCATTGATGACATCAGAAAATGGATTCAGAATTGTAGCATTGCATCCTCTTATCCTTTTCCAGAGGGATATCTGTGTTAGTCTCTTGGAGCAAAAACAACACAGACTGGTGGCATCTTAAAGACTAATATACAGTATTTATGATGGCATAAGCTTTCATGGACTATGGACTATGGTCTATTATTTCGTCAGATGTATGAAATGTTATTCTCAGTTGCTGGTATTTGTGATTTAAGAGAACAGTTACAGGTAGGTAGCTGTGTTGGTCTGCCATAGTCAAAACAAAATAAAATAAAAATTCCTTCCAGTAGCACCTTAGAGACCAACTAAGTTTGTTCTTGGTATGAGCTTTCGTGTGCACCAAGAACAAACTTAGTTGGTCTCTAAGGTGCTACTGGAAGGAATTTTTTTATTTTGTTTTGTTTTAAGAGAACAGGAATGGCTTACACTCAGATATATCTCTTAGCTGGCTCCCAATGCATTTTTTCCCTTCTTACAGGTTTGCTTGAAATCTCTCCTGTGGAAAGAGGAGTGGTGAGCCTCTTTGGCGTTAAAAGTGGACTCTTTGTAGCCATGAACAGTAAAGGCAAACTCTATGGAGCTGTAAGTAGTCATAAAAGTGCTCAACTACGTGTCTTTAACCCCCCTTTTAAAGTGTTGATGTGTTGTTTTGATGTAAAATGGAGTGCTCCTGAGTCTTGACCCTCTCAAAATATATTAACATGGAAACCAGTGAGAGATACCCAGCTAAGTAATGCTCAGAGTAGAGTAGTCTATTGATTTTAGTAGTTCTGCTCTAAGCAATACTAACATCGGGTATCAAACAATGATATCCCTCCCCTTTTATTTGATGAACAACACTTTAATCTGCAGGAAAATCAGCATAGAAATATTTGAATCAATGCATATTTTAATAGTCAGGTTAGGTTACTGAGCAAGTCCCAGTGGCAGCTGTTCAGTTACAGTATCTTGGATGTGGTCTATGGTAGAGAACTAGAAGTGCTTGGGTACCTCCCTTGCCAATGGAATCATAATGTTCAAGCTTAATGTGCAAAAAATAAAAATAAAAAATACAAGCACCTGGTCATCTTGTTTGGCAAGTTAAAGGGCAATTCAAAATGCATCAGTCTGTTAATATGAGGATTTACACACATTTGTTTTTTCGAGACAATAAAAAATAAATTCCAAGCTGTGTTCCAGGGACTTATTTGTGTGGTGCTATTTGCACAAACATATTTAAATAAAATAAAATAAAATAAAATAAGGATGGAACCCTATATACAGTACGCTTATCTGGGAGCAGTGCAGGTCCAAGAATCTGCCATGGGGACGAAGTAGCGGTAAAGAGAGGAGGCTGCGCTTGCTGTGTCTCAACATCATCTGATGCTCTGGCCTTCCCCCTTTTCAATTAGCCTCTGCTGGAGGCTGCACTGAGTGTGAGGTCCAGTAGAATTATCTGCCCTCTGAGAAAGCCTGTGCAGGGCAGTGACATGTCATTGGACACCAGTTCTGCGGGGAGCCACAAGCTCCCCAAAGCTACTTGATTTAGAGCATCCAAAACATCATAAAATAGCGAGCAAGCTTTTGAGTTCTCCGGAGTTTTTCTTCAACCTGGGTGTTAAGTAAAATGAGCTCAGGGAGGGAAACATGGGAGAACGAGCTGGATATGATGTTGGAGTCCCAAAGCCTGCCACTTTTACTAGTCTGAAGATGGAGTGCCAGAAGATTTTGGGATGGGGAACTTGTTGGACTCTGAACTCCCATCAGCCCCAGCTGGCATGGCAAATGGTCAAGGGGGATGGGAGTTGGAATTCAACAACATCAGGAGGGCCACAGGCTCCCCATCGCTGCTTTAGATAGTCTCAAGGAGCTCCCAGGTCGAAGTTGGTTGTGGAATTGGTGCTGCTCATCCACACCGGTTTTTGCAGGGTCTACTGAACATTGTCACCATCAAATTGCTGGCATTTTAATCTGCATTCCCCCTTACTTCAGAAAATCCAACATGGAAAAACAAGTGTGTGTGTGTATAATGGTTACTGGTGGTATGGAAGCTTATGCGTGCATTATCTCCTCCCCCCCCATAGGTACATTGCCACATGCAGGGGCGTAGCAAGGGGGGCGTAGGGGGCGGTCCGCCCCAGGTTCCATAATGGAGGGGGTGACAAATTATCAAGGAACAATTACTGCCCTACTAGGGCGGTTCATTAAAAAACTTTTTTAAAAAATGCCTGCTCCAAAGTTCTTATCTTACTATACTAGGGATTATAAAGCTATATATGAAATTTCATGCATATCAGTTAATATCTTGACCCTCCTCCACCAAAATAGCTGTTTACTTGGCTGTTTTCCTATGTCGTGAAGGCTGAAATTTCAGTTCAGCGGAGCACTTACTGTTCCCAACCCTGAGCCCAACTTCGGCTGGGGAAGGTGGGATATAAATAAAAGTTTATTATTATTATTATTATTATTATTATTATTATTAGTTGTTGTTATTATTCCTTTTTAAGAAAATATGAAATAACGTAAAACCATTTTTGCAGGGGGGGAATCAATAGGGGGGGGAGTGACAAGAAATTTTCCGCACCGGGTACTACCTGACCTTCCTACGCCTCTGGCCACATGTGGGTGGCCTCTAATGTTACGTCCTTACTTCCATTTCTTCATCATTGAGGTAGCCATTTTGTTTTCAGTGGCCCAAAGGATAGGACCATGCCAGCAATTGCTGGATGCTGAATTCACATTTCAACAAGCTAGTTAGGAAAAGCTGCTCTCTCAAGATCTCCATACAAGACATTACCTAGTAGCTGGTAATGTAGCACATACATCATGCTATAATATAATAATGATAATAATAATAATAATTCTTCAGAATGCTTGAGCAGTCAACATTCTTCAAGCAAACTAACAACGGGAAATGGACATTCTACCCACCATACCTTGACAGCACAAGCCTTAAATTTGTCTATTGTGACACATGATAACTAAGTCAGGTACTATTTGCTCTTGTGCACTAACTGGAATTTGTGGCGCACATTCACAGGTACAGAAATACCTGTGTGCATGCCCAAGATGGCTATGGATACATTGCATTATGGTCTACCCACTAATTTGGATGGCAAGCAGTGGAATAGCAATGAAGATCTATGACTGGAAAAATGGGAATGTGTTGAAGCTAACCAAACACACACAGAGAACAATTGGATCTGAATGATCCAGTTGTAGTCTGGAAGCAATCCCAATGTGGAAGCACCAAGCACCATTAATTAGCTGGGTCCTGGCAAAGTTCAAAAGAGCTTTCCTCTTGCACAGGGAGCTGCTGAAACTAAGAAGCAAGAAGTGCTGCTTCCCATATTTTGAAAATATAAAATCTAGCAATGACTCAAACCTATCTCCAGCACAGTTTCAGTCCCTTGTAAGGTGAAGTTCAGTTTCCAATTTTAATTTAAAAAGAACATGTATTGGAGTTATCTAAAGTGGGGGGGGGGACACAGTGAGCCACAGCCTGGTGAACAATTGCACCATTTGCTTATTGGTCGTTGTTTGATAAAGGGACAAAGCAAATCAGTAAATGATATTCAGACTTCAGATACACAAATATTCATCTGATCTTCTGGAGAAGGAATTAGTTGTTTGTATCTACAATTTTACCAAAAAAAATGTTTTACCAAAAAAAAAAAAACCCCCATACACAATCTTGAGAACAAATAGCCAAAGGCATTTCATTTCTTGAGCCCCACTTGGTTACTAAAAATAATACAAGTCTTGTTTATGGTCATTTCCAGCTGTCCTTCTCTTGTGGCCTCGCTGTTTGTCGAAGCTCGTGTGAGCAGGGCTTTTAGTCCAGTGATTCCGCAACAGGATCACTTTTGCATTGAGTTGTCCTAAAGGGAGCTATGGATGCAGAAAGGCTCAAGGCTTTAACCTTGGACTTCTTCTCACTTTGGGAGATATAATTGAGTGTGACGCTTCCTTTTGTTTTCTGTGTCTATAGAGATTTGTCACCAATTATATTTTCCCTTCTGCAGTATTATAACATTTTGTGTGTTTGAGCAAAGGCTATCCTTTGCTCTACATCTCAGAAAAAGCCCTTAGAGGAGCTCTGCAGCAGCAGCGGTTCAAAAGCCCTTCTATTCCTTCTAGCAGGGCTCAAAGGCAGGAACTCCTTTCCACTGTTGCTCCCCAGCAGCTGGTATTCAGTGGGTTACTGATTCCAGAAATTCCTTATAGCCATCATGGCTTGTGACTATTGAGATAGCCTGGTCTTCCATGACTGTCTCATTCTCCTTTAAAAGCAGTCTAAGCCAGTGGCCTTGTTCACCACGTCTTTGTGCTACTACATGCCATATAAGAACATTTGAATATAAAATGTCCAAACCACGGTCCACAACGCCTTAGTTCCAGTTGGAGAAAGTAGTTTGCGGATTACTGTGGTCAACAAGGGCCCTGAGATTCCACACTTTGCATTTACGTAGCGTATTGAGCGATGGCATATGTAGCCTTTGGGTTGTAGTATAAAAGTCTACATGCAGAGAAGAAGCAGGCCAGTGGAGACTTGGAATAGTGCAAGATCTTTTCTTGCAGTGTCTCTCAGAAAAAGCCAAAGCCGTGGGCTTGTAATGTATCCTCTAGCTGTGACGTTGCTGTTTGCAACATTTGCAAAACTGAAAAAGAGTCAAGAACAGCTCAAAATTAGCAAAGTGGAGGGGAGAACTAGTGAACTTGATGTGAGGGCTCAGAGGGTCTGTGTGCCAGTGACCAGGGATCTTGATTTCCCAGGAGAAGGGGCAAAATCAAACAGTGGACAAGGCTTAGAATTGTGTACCTGTCAGTAACTCTGTCTAACTTCCTGTTTTATTCTATCTTCCCATTAGGTTTAGTCATTTTCCTAATCAATGTGCTGTTCTGAACTTCAACTCTTTGCAATTTGCTTGGAGGATTCCCATCAGTTTCAGAAAATCTGTTTCTAATAAGCCAACAGTTCTGACTTTGACCCTTTGGTGGTGATCAGCATTCTATGACAGAGATACATGGGTGTTTCCCCCCTCCCCCTCCCCCCTCCCCTCCAGCGCTGGCTATTCCATATATGTTTTTTAACCTGGGAAAACACCATTCTCTCTCACTCCCCACCCAAGATAGTGCATCGATACAATAAAGATTGCACTGTGGAATGTGGTAGTGCAGGTATCATTGGGGCACCTATCAGATTTTGCCTGCGATATGTATGGAGATGTGCCCCACGACTCTTTCCCTATGCCATTTTGTAGCTTTGAAACGCCCTAATTCAGCAAGCCACAAAGCGGCTTTATTTAGGAAGAATGCTGGGAAGACAAGCAAAACTCTCCCCGCCCCTCTCCCACCCTTACCTCTTCTTTATACAACCCTTTTAGCTTACCCGGTACTCCTCCGGGGCTGAGAATTTCCCCTCTCTAGTACTAGAGTGCATAGCTCCCCTGATAAAAATCTCCCTTCAAGTCCAATCTCCCTTCTTCGAAACATCCTTAATGTAATGGAAAGATGTCTCCCTCCCACTTCATTTTTAAGGCAGCTGCCTGAGGATTTTCCATGCATGTACAGATCCTAGAGGGTTTACAGCTGCAAGTGTAAGAGGAGACTTTCTCCTGCATTTGAGTGCATGCACCCACATGCTTCAAACAGCCAATTCATTTAGGTGTGTGTGTGTGTGTGTGTAGCATTCAGCTATGCACTACTCAGAGTAGACCCATTTAAATTAATAGACCTAATTTAATCACATTTCGTAATTTCAACACATCACTCAGAGTAAATCTTAGTTGACTTTGACCCATAGATTGCTGAGATGAGGTTGGAGGTCTGACTGGGCCAAACAGTCAGAGAGCAGATTCCGTGGTGGAATCACTGTTGGGGTAGATATCCCTGGAATCATTGTTACGGTGGATTTCTGAGGTGGATACTGAGATCTACCCCCAATGTGGGTCAGAGGATAGCAGAGGCTATTTGCAGTTTGTACCGTGTTGCCGGATAGAGACATGCTACTGGAAAGCATTAGGTACTAGCAGCTGAAAGAGCATGCCAGTATCCTTAACTGCAGGCGGACTTGATGCTGTGTTTGTGCACCAAGCACAGATTAATCATCTTGTAAATCCGTATGAAGCATACAGGTAGGAATGCAGGCACCTGAATATATCCAGGTGCTGAGTCCCAGTGGTGGTGGTTTGTGTGAGCAGGAGGTATGTAAGAAGCATTTCCAGGGGGAGGGAGAAGGGATACATTGCAGTCACTGGGGTGGGCAGCTTCTGCCAACCAATGCTAGTGCTTTGTTAAGGCCAAGTGTCCAGAAATGGATCTCTTAGGCCTGGAGTACCACCAATAAAAAAATGAAAGGTTTGGAGACAATGTAGATTTTTATTTTGCTGCTTCTGACCATTTCAAATAACCAGCGTGAAGTGAGACGCTGGGCTGGGCACCAAACAAAAGATTCAGTACAGCCTCCAGTTTGGCACATTGGAAAACTGCCCAATTTGATCTCAAATGCTTTCGAGGCTGCCCAGTTTGGCTTGGGTCTGAATTTGAATTCCTATTCAGAAAAAAATGAAGTGTCAGGCCTCTCCCATTCACTATTAAGGGGATTTTAAAAAATGGTTGTAGCCTTTCCCTTTTGACAAAATTGGGTGAAAGTTTCATGCACCGTGTGTCCTCCTAAATGGATAAAGCCTTGCAGAAGAAATAGGTCTAAAGGATTGTTTTGTTGTTGTTGTTTTGGACACCTTTACTTTTTGTTTTTAAGGGAACTGTCCATATATCTTGTCTATATTTGTAGGCAGAATTGGGTAAAATTTGCAGGCAAGGTTATAATAATTTAGTAATAATTTATTATTTCTACCCCCAGCCATTCTGGGCAGCTTTCAACAGAACCTTAAAGACAGAATAAAACTTCAAACATAAAAACTTCCCTGAACAGGGCTGCCTTCAGGTGTCTTCTAAAAGTTGGGTAGTTGTTTATTTCCTTGACATCTGATGGAAGGGCGTTCCACAGGGTGGGTGCCACTACTGAGAAGGCCCTCTGCCTGGTTGCACCTTATAGTGGGGTAGGAGAACTGGGGATGGGGGGGGGTGGGAATCCCCTGTTTTGTGGGCAATTTGTGTAAAAGTAACATATGTTATTCAGTGCCATCATATAAGAAACCTACCAAATTACAGGCAAGCAGGTCTGGGGTGCATGTGCTAGGTGCATTTAAAATTGGGGGGGGGGAGGAGAGAACTTGCTTCCCTCCCTGTGGTTTTGTAGGCCACGAGATTAGTATGAAAATGGCATTTATCATAGAGGTGCCACCAGGAAAGTAACATGTAACATTTCAGAAGGATAGGTGCTGGAGGAGCTACAGAGTTACAAGGAATGGGAAGAAAAACAGCTTCAGGTTTGCATTCTTTTTAATCAGCGCCAAAGATCTCAGAAATACACTTCACAACAGATTTGACAGGCATGGATTTTGGACTGTGCCTCTCTCCCAGGCCACACCCCTCGCTTTCCCTGCTTTGTGTTCTCCTTCAGTGCTTTTCCTGGCTGGAATGTTCCCTTAAACTGTGATAATGTGATGGAGAGGTAGGGGTGTGTGTGTGTGTGTTTGTGAGTGTGTGTGTGTGTGTGTGTGTGTGTGAGAGAGAGAGAGAGAGAGAGAGAGAGAGAATCTCTGGTTTTTGTGTGGTTGCAATGTAGCCTAATGTTGCTCCACCCACTTTTGCCTATGACCACACCAACCACTGGCATGCAGCCATGCAACGTGGTTCTTGAAAAAGGTTTCCTGCCCTGGACTGAAGGGAATCCACAGCAGACCTACAGCATTTACCATCCCTGTGCGTGGATTTAGGTACCTATTCAATCAGGCTCAATCCTCTGAGATCCACAAGCCTCTCATGAGCAGCCTGCCCTAATGGCATATTCACCCACATGATAGATCGGAGAAAACAGGATGAAAACGTGTACCTAAATCCATGCACAGGGATGGCAAATGCTGTAGGTCCAAGATACGTCAATAAAATCTCCATGTGGAAGTGCTCCTAATCTGTCCATCTTGACCTGTCCATAGCTTCCCTGAGTAATTCAAGCCCCTTCGCCACGGCAAGGCAGTGATCCATGAAGGGGGCTCCTAATCTAGGCATGGATTATCTGTTTCTGGTCTATGTCAGTTTCATGCGTGTTCATTCATAAGTCTGTTCGGTCCAATTTCCTTGTCAATCTGCATATGTTTTTAAAACTCCTTTTAAAAACTGCATTGTAAAAAGTATTTTTCCCTCAGGACAGTATGTACAATTTTTTTGCACATATTTCATTTGAAAAATACATATTTCATGTATTACAACCTAAATACACATTTTATTTGCTTATTGGTACTTTTTTTTTTTTTTACCCAAGAATTGTTTTGCAAACTTCAGGAAAATGCAGACACCACAGTGCCCCTATCATGTAATGTTTAAAAATGGTGATGGGATGAAATTCTTGAGCAGTCCTCCAAGCATGATTCAAAGCCTGTGGGTTTTTTGTTTTTGTTTTTTTAAATCATGGTCTCTGTCTCTAAAGGCAATTTGAAGCCTCAGTTTTACAGTATGATACACTTGAAAAGAAACGAGAAAAAAGTAAGCTGCTAAGGTGTACCGTCCCTGCACCTGTTCTACAAAACAAACAAACAAATCTTTTCTACATCTAACTCCATGTTCTGCAAGAAAGAGCTGGTGGTCCCTGTGGCTCACGGAAATATTAATGAATGCAAAGTGGAGCATCAAATACCACTTGTGTGAAGTTAATTTTCTGTCTGCTGTGCAGCTATGAGAAGGCACAAGAGTCCTGCCCCCCCCAAAAAAGTTGGCAACCTCTAAATTCGCTTGTTTGTATACTTTGAGAAATATATTATTCTTGAAAAGTGGTATACAGGTGTGCTAAGAGAAATATAATAGCATATTATTTTTTTATATTTATTTAATTTTGTAGACCGCTTTGTTTTTCAGCAGAAATCTCTTGACTTCTGATCCCTAACAGAAAACTTCCATCGTTCTCCCTCCCTCCCTCCCTCTACCCCCAAATTCTCATTTCAGAACCATTTCAATGATGAGTGCAAATTCAAAGAGATCCTGCTCCCCAACAACTACAACGCCTATGAGTCCCAGATCTACCGGGGATGTACATAGCCCTGAGCAAAAACGGACGAACAAAGAAAGGCAACAAAGTCTCTCCCACCATGACGGTGACACATTTTCTTCCTAGGATCTGAGCGCTTGTCCCTTCAGACTTAACCTCAGGGAAGTGGGGAGACCCAAGAGGCGGAGGAGGGGAAACCTATGGTGCACTTTTCTTTTGAGAGTTTATGCAAGAGTAGATGTAAGATATTTAAATTATTTAATTCTGTATATATTGCCAGAAAGTTATTTATAGTTCTGATTTTTTAAAAAGAAATTCCTTTAAAAAAAAGAAAAAGACAAAAAAAGACAGACCCAGCATAAAACAAAATCCTCCGACTTAAGCTATTCATTGCACAATGCAACGACAGAGGACTCTTTTGCATTGTGGCTTATTTTACTTGTTTTGGGTAAGTTATCACAGGTGTGCTGCTATTATGTGTTGTTGTTTTTTAAAACGTGAAATCCGATTCCTATATTACAATGTTTTGCACTGTTCTCTGTGTTGTACAGTGTTGGCTAGTGAACATGATGATTTTTTTTAAAAGAATCCAATGATAACTGCCAGGTAGGTCTTAGTCTTTGAAGAAGGAGTGGGCAAAACCTCCCTCTTGTTCTGATGCCAACTTGTTGCAAGCAATGCACAATGCCTGACCTCCTTTTGTGCAGCATTGCTGTTTCATTGAAATGGTATCAGTTTACTTCTGGTGCAGAAAAGCTGTTTTTAGATCTGCTGCTGCTGAACTCTGAACTTCCCCGCAGTCAATCTCTTCGGAGCCCCTGAGACGCGATTCACCAAGTAATATGGGCGAATGACTCTTTTGAACTAACATGGAGGCTGCTCGGGAGCAGTGCTTGGTGAATTGTGCCCTTAGCAGACAACTCTTAAACATTGTACAATCAATTTCCAGGAATATTATTCTATTTTAACCTTCAAAACAAAAACAAAAAACTGGACAAAAGCAAACCTTTTGACCCATCAGTAACTGTGTGCTCACTTTCTTCCCCCCCACCAAGGTTCACACTATGTGAAACCAGTAGGCCACAATTAATTAGTAGCATTTAATTTTTGTAATGAAAACTACCCGTCTTTTAAATGTGATAACTCTGTTCCTCTTCCCTGCCAAATATCTGGCAATGTCTGAAGAGCATGTCATCAAAAAAAGATCTCTCTCTCTCTCTCTCTCCCTCTTTCTCAGATATGGCCAGATGACTGAAGTTTCTCTAAATCCTTATTGATGTATTGTTCCTCTACTTCCTTATTGATGTATTGTTTTTAATGCAATATTTACAAGGAGAAAATGTGCTGCTGCCTTTAAGGCTGCAATCCATAATCCACTACAGTATGTCTAAGTTACCATAGAGCACATTGTTGTAACAGAAACTGGTTTTGATGCTCTGGTTGGTAGCTGTGCTTGCTGCAAAGTGATCATCTGAGTGATCGCCAGAGATGCACGAGGGCAGTCCCTCGCTGGGAAAGGGCCTGTTAGTGGTATGCTTTGGAGATGAGTCATTCCAGTGACCACTCGTCGCCGGCACTGCTAGCAGCTTGAGATGCAGCTCTCCTACTTTCTGGCATAGCAATAGCTGATTATCCTGCACCTCCGTAATTTTGTGAGAAAGCCTTGCCAGTGGGTGGCAGCTTTCAGAAGCCAGGTTCACAGGGCTGATTCTGGGGAGGCCAAAATCTGCTTAGAGTGCAGTCAGGATATGGCAGCTGAAGGGCTCTGGGATATGGTGGAAGCCTTGCTGCACTAGCAGGACCCGGATTATGTCTTTGCTCCTGGACTCATCTGGTGCAAATGCATGGATATGCTGGCACATCTCAATGCTGGCATATCTGCTTTGCAGGTGCAAGGTCCCAAACAGCATCAAGATGTGGGAAGGGGAATGGGTGGGGCAGAACAGATGCAGACGTGGAGCCAAACTGCCTCAAATGAGGCGGCATAAGGAAAATCCCATACTGAGGATGAAATGGAGAGAGAGAAAACTACCCCCCTGCCCCTGGCATGATGGAGTAAAGGATATGGTGCATTGCTCCAGCATCAGTGCTCCCACAGCATCAGTGGACTAGAGGATTGCTCTGCCTGTTTGTTACATAGGCTTATCCCTGTGCAGTTGACCTACTGTGATGTAAATGGGTTATGGGTTGCAGCCTTAGCATTTCATTCCCTGACATAACTGATTCATGTCTACCTCACTCATTCTTGAAGCCAGTTTCCTAACACAGTCTGCATGGAAGGTGCATACATTTCTCTCTCTCTCTCTCACCCCCTCCCTGTTCATTCAGTGTTGTAATTCCCCTGTGGGAGGCGGCATCCAAAATCCCTACTCCCCCCCCCTTTCCCTATGTAGCCAGAAGTATTCCAGATAGTGTTGGTTGCATCCAATTTGAGCCTTGTCACGTTTGTGCTATCTTTACCCAGTGATTTACTTTTAGTAAGGATAATCACGGTGAAAATATTTGCAGACAGCTGTCAGGCTGCAGCACTATATGGCCATCCAGTAACCCTATATTTTTCTTTATATATTTTGTGAATGTAAACCATGTCTTTAAAGCAAAGAATGAGCAGGCAGGTTTAAGAATGGTGGCAGGGGGGTGGAGTGGCAGGGAAAAGGAAAGACTGAAACTTCTACTAAGTTTTGAGTTGATTGGATGTCTTTTTTAAATAGAAGTGAAACTTTGAAAGCAATAATACAAAGTTCTTGGAAACAACAGCTAGGAAGCCTTAGCAATAGCTCACACGGTTCTGACTTGAGACCTGCAGCCCCAGCAAATCAAGGGTTACGATGAGGCATAATTTTGGTTGCTGCAGAAGAGCAATACAGTGGTACCTCGGGTTACATATGCTTCAGGTTACAGACGCTTCAGGTTACATACCCAGAAATAGTACCTCAGGTTAAGAACTTTGCTTCAGGATAAGAACAGAAATTGTGATCTGGCAGCGCAGCAGCAGCAGGAGGTCCCATTAGCTAAAGTGGTGCTTCAGGTTAAGAACAGTTTCAGGTTAAGAACGGACCTCCAGAACGAATTAAGTTCTTAACCCGAGGTACCACTGTATCACAAATACAATATTATGCTGCTGTTACTGCAGGCAGCCTTGCTGCCACAGAAATTTATGATGGGAGTGGGCAAGCTGATTCCCTCAATCACTTTGTCTCTATAGGGCTGCTTTAGACCTCAATCCAGAAACTATTCCCACTGACTTCAGTGGGGTTTCTTTTGAGTATATATGCAAATTGAGATCGTTATGTCTTTAATCTATTGCCTAGTGCGCTCCTTCAGAGAGCCTAACAAACCTTGAGTCGCCTGCTGTTCAGTCTGCCTCGTTCCGCTTTCCTCTTTATGGCAGGGATATAGGAAGCCAACTTATATCAAATCAAACCATTTGTCCATCCAGCCTAGTATTGTCTCCCTGTGGCTGTCAGTAGTTTTGTAGGGCTTCAGATTGAGGTCTATCCCATCATCTGCTATTCAATCCTTGTAACTGGAAAAAGTCGGGGATTGAACCTGGAACCTTCTGTATGCAAAGCAAGTGATGGTCCTGGCCCACCGAGTCTCAAGGGCGGATCAAAATGGCTGAGCTTGAGGCATTGTCCTCTTTTCGGGTGGCAAATCAGTTGTGGCCATGTTGGGGATATCCGGGGGATTTTTCAAATGGAGGCACTTGTGTTTGGAGGTTTTGCCATTTGACCCATTGTGGACAAGTAGAGTAGCTGACCATGTGGGGTGAGTGAGGTTGTTGTCTCCCCTTGTTTCTTTTGTAACTTTCAAAATCTGCTGCGAGGGAGGGAGGGAGGGAGGGAGGGAGGGAGGGAGGGATGGTGGCAGCCAGAGCCCACAACCTGGCAGAGGTGGTACTGGCTTTAAAAAGTTACAAAAGAAAGGGAGGAAAGCTAAGCAACCACCCTGGTGATCCTCTTGCTCCCCGAAAAAGGTAAAGATGACTCCATGCCTCCCCTTCACATTCTTTCATTTAGCTGTGAGGTTGGCCTTTAAATGCCTCCTCCCCCAAATGAAGTAAAATAAGAATATCCCTTGACCTGGGCTGTGCATGGGAAGGGTAACCGTGCACAGTCAGGCAGGGCAACACTGGCCTAAGAAATGTGATGCCACAGCACACATTTGTTTTCCCAGCTTTCTATTTCCCCAATGGGTGCTAAAGCATTGAACTAGGAACATGGCCCGTCCCTAAGACATGCTGTGCACACGAGCTGTTGGGTTGCAACTTCTTGACTGCTGATGTGGCCGTTATGGCAGCAAAATGGCAAGTGGGACAGCAGGCCAAGGCTAGATTAAGCATCGTTCTCCAGGCTGTGCTTCTTTGAAAGTCTCCACATTGAAGGCTGTTCCAGGGTCCCTCATAGGACAGCAGAAAGATGACCATGGCTATTCCGCAGGGAAATGTGAATAATAATAATAATAATAATAATAATAATAATAATAATAATTTATTATTTATACCCCGCCCATCTGGCCGGGTCTCCCCAGCCACTTCATATAAGGGGCTATTTGAGGTGAGACATGGGAACCTGTCCCTGATTAAGCAGATTAGCAAGAGGAATAGCACCTCTCTCTTTTATGGGATGCAATATGGGTATAGGATTGCATGCATGTGTCTCACGCTTGCACTCTCCTCCCTGTCCTTTCCTCCTCTGATCACGAGGAGATTGACAGCTTTTGTCTTTAAGGTAACCAAGTTTTGTTACCCAAACTTGGTGAAATTCATGGGGAAGGGCTGCAGTTTAACATTCAAACATTTGCTTTGCATGCATAAGGTTCCAGGTTCAGTCCCTGACACTTCCACACAGGGCTGGAAACAGCTCCTGTCTGAAACTCTGGAGAGCTGTTGCCATTCAGGGTAGGCATACCTGAGCTAGATAGACCTTCTTGGCAGAAGAAGATCAGGCAGCTTTCTAGCCAGTTTGTTTAAATGCTGGTTAGACCGAACAAGTCAGTATCAAACCATGTCTGATAAACGTGACTTGCTGACTACTTGTAGTAAGCTAACCAAGTTCAGACACTGCAGGGCATTCTGCTTAGTTTAAAAGTGAAAGCTCCTCCTGTTCTGCTGATAGCCACAGAAAGCAGAGCTGGGAGCCTTGAAGCCTGGGGGCCATATAAACTCATACCCATGCATGTAACAGTGAACTGTAACTGTTTTCATGGGCATAGCCAAGAGGGGAAACTGCTGCCCCCCCCCCATCAATAGAAAATCAATAAAATTACATAGCAAACTGAGGTTCTCCCCCACCCCAACCAAAAAAATCCTGGCTACAACCATGGTGCCACATTAAAAACAAAAACAAAACAAAACCAACACCTTATGTCCTGGAGTCATAAATGTGTGCATCGGCAAAATACCAAGGCTGCAGAAATCCATCTTTCATTTCATTTTTTTTTCATTTTTTTCTACATTCCTGTATTATTACTAGAGTTACACATACATGAAACCATATTGTACTTATGAATGACTTGCATAGATACTGTAATTAATGGATGATCTTGAAGAATAAGCTACTCATAGGTATTGTTGGAAGCTAATTCAGAATTTGGGGGTGTATGGAAGATGAACTTCCCTGGTTTGAAAAACACACACCCCAATTATAAGGTGAGGCCAGACCCCTCCAAAGTTGGGCCTGGCACAACATGGGGTTGCCCCATCCCCATTGCAAGCCAGTTCTCTCCTCAAAATCTGTTACCTCTCAGGTTCCTCTCAAAACAGCCTTACCCTTGGGGAAAGGGGGGGGGGTAACCACAGTGGCAACGGGCAATTATATGTTTTGGACTTAATGCTCTTGCAGGCTCCCCGTGTGTGTTACTTTGCTTCAGAAATGTGGTAAGCCAGCCCTGCTATGTTTGGAAACACTCCTGTTCCATCTGCTGACTTGATCCCTAGACTTTTGTCCCAAAGTCCTGCCCTCATAGCACCACCGAGCTGCAGGGAGGGTCAGTGGAGGCTAGCCCATAATTCCAAATGGAGCACTGCACCCACCAACCTTTGTCTACACTTGGCCAATCCCCAGCTGCCTGCCTTCTTACTTACAACCAGTCCAAGGTGGGTGGCACTGCCTCTGTCAACTTCCTCCTCCTTAGTCTCAGTGTTGCCCTTGTAGAACACAACAGGGGAGGTGATGGCAGAATTGGCTCTGGCTCCACCTACGGATGGCTCTCCTCCTTTCTGCCCTACCAGTGCCAATGAGCACCGTGCTAGAAACGTGAGAGGTCCGTTTGTAGGTCTTGTCCCTAAGTGGAATTGAAACTTGGGGCCATGCTCCATATAATCATTTCCAGAATAGGGTGAGCCCTGCAGGTTGGCTTTTCATGACTCCCTTGAGCCTGCCCCATTTCAACGTTTTCCACTTTGAAAGTTGAGGGGGTGGGTTGGAAGCAAAAGATTGGTTTCCCATTTTTCCCTGGGGATAGCTTGGAAATAACCAAAGGGGCTTCCCCAAGCATTATTTGAGAAAGTTGGGACAAAACCAGCTGATTCGGAACAGAGCCAATGGGAGTCTTCCATCAGTGTGATCAGAATATAGCTGGACCAGGGCTTCTTTAAACAAAGGATGGGGGACCTGTGGCTCTCTTGATGTTGTTGGACCACACTTTCCATCATCTCTGGCCATTTTCCATGCTGGCTGGGGCTGAAAGGAGTCTGACAAAACCTGGAAGAACACAGATTCTCCCATCTATCAAACCATCTTGCTTCTGTTCATTTTATCCTAAGTGAAATAAGCTCTTGGCTCATGGGATGCTAGTGTTTCTGTGCAGTTTGAGGTATTTCAGTATCCTTCCTCTCTCTCTCTCTCTCTCTTCCCCTCTTTCCCTCTCTCTCACATGTGGGTATTTGCATTTGTAACCATCACAACTACTATCTGGAAGCTCAAGTATTTCTGTTTCCAAAGTCAAAGCAACTGGAAGCATTGGCTTTTCCTAAACCCATTGGGTGAAGACAGTTCTCCTTCAGTGTCCCCTTTGACTTCCTTTCAGTGCTCAGCTGACAGCCTCACCCTCGGTGTACTCAGAGGTAGTTTATATTGTAGTGTTCAGATAATGTTGTAAAACTTTGATATCAATGTTACATGGTACAAGCTTTCACCATTTACCAGATCTGTCTGTAGTTTTATACAGGTGTTGTTTAATATTGTGGTGTATGTGCTGTGCACATTTAAATGCATAATAAATAGATAAATGTTTACAACGGGCATGGTGCACTGGTTGAAATTATTTCAAATGCCATTGTGTCCTCAGGTAGAAAACGAAAGTACTATAGCCCTTTTTTAAAGTATAATAAAATGACTGCTTCACTTACAGCACAAGCTGAAGTATTTTTTAATGCAGAATCAAGTCCTGCTGTGTCCATTTGGACTTACTCCCTAATCCTAAACATGCTTACTGAGGATCGCGTTCCGTTGGACATAGTGTGGCTTTCTTTGGAGTAAGCATGCGTAGGCTCGGGTTACTAATCATTTATTAAGTGACTAACAGTGCAGGCCTATGCTTCCTTACACAGAAATAAGTTCCACTCTGTTCAATGGAAGTTTACTTCCTGATAAGTCCCTTTACCAAGAATGGCTGCAATTGCACTCCCCAATGCATGCCTATTCAGCACTGAGTCCTCTTGGCCTGGTTTGCGCATCAGACTAAACCATTATTAAAAACAATCTGTGGTTTAATGTGAACATCTTGCATGCTGGTGCATGCTAATGATAAGTTATTGCTCGTTCCACTCCCAGTCCTGCTGCGGCACCAGGAAACCATTCGGAGTTCGGCTTGTCCTGATATATGTCCAAACCCAAGTTTTGACCCACAAGCAATAACCAAGGTTTGTTCTTTGCTTGCTGCTCATGGTTGAAAGGAGACAACAATAAATGAAACAACAACAACACATAATAATAATAATAATAATAATAATAATAATAATAATAATAATAGTTCACAGCAAAGACCTTCACACAAATGTTTCTTCTTGAACTGTCTGGTCTCTACACTGAATCAGGATTTCTATCTAGACCTCCTTTCTGAGAGGAGAGGAAGACAAAGCAGGGAGAAATGGTCTCTCTTCTGAGCTACTTTGAGTGACAGTAAGCAGATGCAGGCTGCAGGCATGGGATGCGGTGTGGCCCTAGCAGGTTGGATGTACAAAACAGATGCACTGACCTGTTGTAAATATCTGGTGCTGACAAGCATTTCGCCTTTAACCGAATTGTATGAGCGACCGAGCTGGGTTGAGGGTTTTATGTCACATACAGGCCACCCGTGATGAATCCTTGAGGCTTAGGCAAAAATATATGAGCTGTGCTGTAGCCTTCCCATCAGCACAATCCCAGCAGATGCATATGGCCAAGCACTTCACAGAAGAGAGTGACACAAGGCAATTGGTCAATATGTGTCTCAAGTTATCTTGTAAGGGACTCCCATAGCTCCTCTTTTTGTGGACAAGAGTGCAAGAGCTTCCCAATAAAATAAAGCAAAGGAGAAGGAAGACAGAATTGGCCATAGAGTGCAAAGTTGATGATTGCAGTATCAAGTGTGGTATTACATGTGTGCTAAGTCACACTAGATCAAAACACCCCAGAGAATTCAGGTCACCTCAGGCAGGTCACATATTCAACAGCAAATCACTGATTTGACATGATATCACAAGACATATGTGCATGGATAATTTGTCTTTTTCTCATGAAAAGATAGGAAAATCTTCCTGTGTCTCACAAAGTCCAGTACCTCCTCCTAAACAAGCAGATCTTTGGACTGGGACAATGACATGGCTAGATATCTCAGATGGGTTCCCCATTTGTAACACAGGGTACTCTAAAGGCTGTTGTGAAAGAGCAAAACACAGCAGACATAATAAACACTTTTGAGGATCTAGAAGTTGTGGATGAATACGGATGAACAATTAAAGCAAAAAATTGTAAGGAACTCTGTTGATGAGAAATATTTTGAGAATATAAGGAATTTCCTACTCAGTTTTATGATTCCCTCTCCCCCACAAACATCCACAACCACTAGTTACTAAAAAAAAAACGCTAGCCCTCATTCTCTCACCCATTTCCCCCTTGGGCCTTTTGATGAGTCTCTCATGCCTGATGAAGAATGCACCTCAAGGCTTGATCACTAGATTAGGGTGGGGGCAAATGAAAGGACATGGGGGAGATGAGAATATATTTTATAATCAGAATCAAAATCAATAATCAAAATCTTGAACAATATTAGCAAAGTGAAGAAGGCTCCTGGAACGAATTTTTCCAGCTTATTGCAAGAACAATGGTTAGAGAGAGAAAGAGAGTACAAAGACTGGTCCGTAAGAAAACACACACACACACAATCCACAATCCTTTATTGGTGTCAGAAGAATGTGGCAAACTTTTGAGTTCTCTAGATCTCTTCATCAGGCAAGATGTGATACCAAGCAGGGGGTGAGGGGGGTGAGCAATAATGACAACAATAACAATAATGTAGCCATGAAGTCAGCTTGTAGACTCAGTTCCAAGATAGAGTTTGCAGGCTGAATAAGTCATATCAGATTCTACACATAGGACTCTGGAATGAAGAAGCAATGGCTGCTCCTGATCTCTGAAAAAATAAAGTCCGGCTTGCATCCCATATCTAAGTACAAGTAATAAGGGTTCCACAAGGGTTTGTTGAACTTTTATTAAACATGGTGTGCCCGGTCAGTACCTCAGGAGCATTTACACCCACAAACACGTGGAATCTCTATCATTCAGGCCATGGAAAAACATGTTTCTGCTCATAATCTCTTTACAGAGTTTTGCTTTAAACCTAAACATTCTCTAGCCTTCCATCCCCACCCCAAGGGACTGGCATGAGAAGTATTTCTCCAGGTGGGTCTAAAACCCATGCTCTTTCAGGTGACCTGCTGTGCATCATTTGACATTAAGCAGCTGTGTTGATCATCAGCTAACATTCCCAAATACATTTCTTGAAACCACTGGAGACAAAGCGTAGAGTGAATGCAAGAGAGAAGTAAATACTAATAACAGCTTACTGGGAACCATAGTGTTTTACTAAGTGGCTTTGACACTTCTCAGACTCCTTTAAGCTGTTGAAGGACAGATTTGTACTTCAGAGGTAGCCTGATTAACAGGCAGTTTGAACTGGGAGATGCTAATGGAGACAAACATTGTCAAATCACTTTCTTCAACTGCTATGAAACAGTGTAAATGAAGAATCATGATGCTCCATAGGAGTGCAGTGGAAGGACCACAGTGATGCTCAAAGCAACAGTGAGTGATACAAGCTAATACTCTAGTCCTCTATAACTGATAGGAGCAAAATTCCACTTTTTAAATAATCTTTGAGTGTCATATAGAGAGATTATCTTTTCATTTTGACTGGAATTAAGTATTATAATTTGTCTCTACAGTATTGCATTGATTCTTATTCACAAACCAATCATCCAAGCAAAAAGGATTCCCAATACAAAACAAACAACCCTCAGCTTGAATGTCCAATTAGATATCAAAGAAATTTCTGGTCTTGGACACTGTTCTTGGTACTGCCAGATTCAGGATGGACAAAAAAAGAATATTTATTCACACAGTGCATAGCTAAACTATGGAATATGCTCCCACAAGATGTTGTGATGACCACCAACTTGGATGTCTTTAAAATAAAGTTAGATAAATGCACGAGGATCAATGACTACTAGTCACAGTGGCCATATTCTACCTCCACTGTTGGAGGCATTACACCTCTGAATGCCAGTTGCTGAGAATCACAAGCAGTGAGAGTGCTGCTGGACTTTGGTCCTGCTTGTAGGCTTCCCATAAATATCTGGTTGGTCACTGTGAGAACAGGATGCTGGTCTAGGTGGGCCTGATCCTGTAGGAAGGAAAGTTAAGGAAAGTAGGAGAGGATATACGGTATATATGACATGAAAGGAGTCTGCTGGATCCTATCAATGGCCCATCACAGTGGCTGATCAGATGCCTTTGGGATAAGCAGGACCCGAGTGCTCTCTCCTCTTGTGATCCCCGGCAACAACAACAACAACAACAATAATAATTTATTATTTGTACCCCGCCCATCTGGCTGGGTCTCCCCAGCCACTCTGGGCGGCTTCCACCAAACATTAAAATACATTTAAAATATCACAGTTTACAAACTTCCCTAAACAGGGCTGCCTTCAGGTATTTTCTAAAAGTCAGGTAGTTGTCTATTCCCTTGACTTCTGATGGGAGGGCGTTCCACAGGGCGGGCGCCACTACTGAGAAGGCCCTCTGCCTGGTTCCCTGTAGTTTTGCTTCTCGCAGTGAGGGAACCGGACAGAAGGCCCTCGGCGCTGGATCTGCGTCCGGCTGAACGATGGGGTGGAGATGCTCCTTCAGGTATACAGGACCGAGGCCGTTTAGGGCTTTAAAGGTCAGTACAAACACTTTGAATTGTGCTCAGAAACGTACTGGGAGTCAATGTAGATCTCTGGATGGTGTTATGTGGTCCCGGCGGCCACTCCCAGTCAAGTCTAGCTGCCGCATTCTGGATTAATTGCAGTTTCCGGGTCACCTTCAAAGGTAGCCCCACATAGAGCGCATTGCAGTAGTCTAGCATTCAGAACTAGCATTCAGAGGCATACTGCAGGCAGACCATGGACATTGTGGCTAGTAGCGCTGATCGCCACCTTCTCCATGAATTTGTCTAGTCCTCTTTTAAAGCCATCTAAAGGGCCACTATTTGAACAACAGCCATAACCATTTGATCGATCTTTTTACCTACTATTTAATTGTGCATTGTGTATCTTTTGTTGCAATGGCTGTTGGCTATGCGAATAAAGTTTTCAGTTCAGTTAAAGCCATCCACATTGGTTGTTATCCCTTGCTCCTGTGGGTGTGAGCTCCAGAGTTTAAACTAGGCATTGCATGAAGTACTTCTTTGTATCTGTCCTGACATCCACCCTCATTGGGTGTCTCCTGATAGGTCCTGGGTGGGTGTGCTTTGATTTACAGAATAAAAGAGTTTACTCAGTAGTCAGGTGAGACCCCCAGTAATTTTCAAGTGGTACATGAGGTGGGGATGGGGAGTCTGAGAACTACTAGGGTATAACATTAGGGTGAAATGCACAACACTCATTAGTTTAACTCTGATCACAAATAGCTCTCATTCTGTAGAAATATCATAGACTGCTCTGTGTTATCACTGCAGAGTCTGGTTAATTTTAACAGTTTTAACAACATGGAGAACACTTGGTAATAATGTATATAGAGTTTTTCTGTTGACTAAGGTAAAGGCTAAAGATTTGTTTATCCCTTTATGTGCAAATTAAGCCTAATCCTGATAATTGAATTACGTACATCAGTTGCATAGGCAAACAACAGTTATTTCAGACAGAGATGCTAAATTTCACTCATCATTTGTTCTCATCCTTTTAAGCCATGTCATGACATATGTATAGTAAGTGGCAATCTAACACTCTGTTTTCCCACCCATGCAACCATTAACAAAAGCCTTCTACCAGTTTTTCAAATAGAAAACAAAAACGTTCATCTTTGACAGAAATCCTGCACAGAAAAAAGAAATGCAGAGGATTTAGAATAAGAAATTGGTAAATTTGATGTCGAAGAAAAGAATTTATCATACGAAATACATTTATTCATTCAGGACATTTTAAGTTTGCCTCGGCATAATGGGAGTCATTTAATTTCATTCCACAATCTATAATATATTTGTAAGGGCAAGCTAAAATGTCACAAAGCTGACTTTTGAAACCCACTGAATTTCCCCAGTCTTTTAATGCCCCAAACCCTGGAATAGGAGGCAACAACAATTAAAAGGAAAATAGGTGCTTTCAAGTACCAACAAGGAAATCGTGTCTAATGCACAGGGACATTCTCATTGTGCCAAACTCTGCTCTCTGTGGCATTTTACCATGTTCTGGCAATGTGAGTGGAAAATGACTTATGCAGATGAAAAATTATGAGGACGCTAATAACTTATTGCCTATGGGTGAACATTTTTCCCAGCCTAGCCATCACCCCTGGAGCCTCTACTTTCTTGAAAGAAAATGCATTCAATACTTTTAATAACTGTACTGGGAATTGAAGGGCAGGGGTAGTTATCTGCCAGCCCAGTCATTAAGATTGGTGGCTGCCGGCTGGTAGTGGCGTGGGGTCCCTTCCCATAGTCTCACCAACAGGTGCTTCCTGGCTGATGGTGGCTCACAAGAAGGCCTTCTCCATAGTTTCTGTAGAGCATCCTACCCCTGGAATTGCACCAAGCATCTTTGGTGGAGATTTCTTGAGAGCAGCTGAATACGCTCTTACTCAGCCAGGCTTTGGGGACAAATTGACTTCTGCATTGGGTGTTGCGTTGCGTTGATTTTCTGCTGGTACAATTAAAAGAACATTGGTTTGGATACTTGGGTTTCACGGATGGTTAACTGATATTGTTGGTGTTTTGGTGGCATGTGGATTGACAAGCACCCAGATTTTGCTGACTGTGGAAGTCAATAAATAAATAATATGCACTCCAATCTTCCTCATTTTGCAGGAATTTCTGGATCTCTATTATACATGTGGGGAAAGGATGCACTGGGTGGGTGCCACACAACCATATCACGGAAGGGTGTCCCATAAGCACCATTTGTAAATGCTGAGGACGCTGATGCTTGAGCTTTTCAAAAGAACGAAGTTGGTTTGTGATTTCATGTGGTGAAGGAGTCACCCAGAGCAGTGGTGGCCTCTGCCACCCGACATGGGTCAGGATCACAAAGGTTAATACCCTTGTCATGTCAGCGGGGTCAGCATACCACACACCAGTGGCTACTATTATGGTCTGTATTGGGAATTGTGCTTGAGGAAGACAGGTCTGACAGCTGGTTGCCCTAGCAAGTAAGAGTTGTTCAGATTGCACATAGAATATACAAAACATAATCAAAAGGGCCATTTTATTAGTCATTTTGCTCCATTCCATTTTGCGAAGCATATTCACAGCCTGAAGTCATGCTTTCAATACAAACAACTGCAGGCTGTCCAGATAATATACCTTGCCATGGAAGCCAGTTTTAACCAAGATTAATAATTATCTGCTCCATGTTAATTGGCCTATATTCACTCATTCTTTCAGCCATGTCCTGTTTTTCTGCAGATAAGGTAAGGGCGACAATGTGCTCTCCTTAGCAAGCCTTGGCAGAAAAAGGAGGTTTTAACCAGAAGCTTTCTTTATGCCTCTGTTAGTTCCATTTATACCTGGCCTTTTCTCATACAAAAATGCTTAAGGCAGCTATCGGCAATAAAATCCATGATATAAAACAACTAGTTCAAAGGCAAGTAAGCAATATAACAATAAAAATCAGATAAGATACGAGCATATTAAAATGCAGCTGGTTAAAAAACACGAGAGGAATTCAACATAGCACTAAGGAAATTGCCCCACCAGTGCAAGCATTTCTTCTTGCCTAACAGAGGGTCGGGATGTGGGTGGCACTGTGGGTTAAACCACAGAGCTAGGGCTTGCCGATCAGAAGGTTGGTGGTTCAAATCCCCGCTATGGGGTGAGCTCCCATTGCTCAGTCCCTGCTCCTGCCCACCTAGCAGTTCAAAAGCACGTCAAAGTGCAGGTAGATAAACAGGTACCACTCTGGCGGGAAGGTAAACGGCGTTTCCGTGCGCTGCTCTGGTTTGCTAGACGTAGCTTAATCATGCTGGCCACATGACCCGGAAGCTGTATGCCGGTTCCCTCAGCCAGTAAAGCGAGATGCGCGCTGCAACCCCAGAGTCGTCCGTGACTGGACCTAACGGTTAGGGGTCCCTTTACCTTTAACGGAGGGTCCCCCATTCCTTCCCCACGTGTGATCTTAGAACCATAGAATTGCAGAGGTGCAAGGGACCCTCAGGATCATCTAGTCTAACTCCTTGCAATGCAAGAATACGCACCTGTCCCATATGAACCTGTAACCTTGGCATTATTAACACCTTGCTGTAACCAACTGTGCTATCTAGATGGTGATGTTCTAGTGATCTACACACACACACACACACACACACACAGAGAGAGAGAGAGAGAGAGAGAGAGAGAGAGAGAGAGCGAGCGCTAATTTGGGGGTGCTGGGGGATGCAGTGGGAGGAGAGGGGAGAAACCCCATTGTACTAGCGAAAATCTTTGTATGGGCTTCCAGGACCAGTCAGCCGAATCCAGCCACTAACATTCTAACCTGTTATATATAATGCAGCTTTCTATGTGCCTCAAAGTATCTGAGACCATTTAGCGTTTCAGAAATTAACATGAGAGGCAGGCCCTGCAAATTCTGTACAAGGCATGGAGTCTTGGGCTTGCTATCTAACAAACATAGAGAAGGGTCCCTCTTTAAATAGTCCTGGAGACCAAATGAATTTTTATCAGAAAAGGAAGTGTTTTTTAGGGGGACAAATGTAAGAAAACTAACAAGGGGGGGAGCATTAACTGGCTTTAACGCGGACAGAATATGGTAGCTGAGGGGGAGTGTTTGTTTCAGAAAGGTCATTTATCCACTTTGCATCTGCATTCCTTCCCCCCCATTCACACGCCCGCCAACGGTACTCCTCAAAGCTCTTTATTATTCTTGTTTTGGCACACATATAAAACAATCACTTTCACAGGCACTGACATAACCACCCAAAAGGAAAAGATGAAAATGGAAAGTTGTTTACTTCATTTATGCGTTGACTTAAGAGGCATTTGAAGGATGTCACGGGTGTTTTAGCTGAGATTCCTGCATTGCAGGGGGTTGGACTAGATGACCCTTGGAGCCTTTTACCAACTCAACAGTTCTATGATTCTTTGAAGGGGGAAAGTGGTGGGAATTTACACATTATCATCACAACATTCACACTTTCAGGAAAAGGTGTTTCTAGTGTCATTTCAATGTGCCCTTATTTTTCTTCTAATAAACATGTTTGCTTTTGAAAGACATATTTACCTCAGGGGAAGGCCGGGCAGTTATCTAGGTGCTCAGCATGCTGAGTTTTGCACATGGCTGGTACTCCCTCAGCACTGCAGCTGCACCCCAGCATTGCTTAAGAGGGGTGGGGAACCTCAGGCCCAGGGGCTGTCTGTGAACCTCCAAGCCTCTGTAACCCTTGGGGCTCTCCAGGCCATGCCTCCTTCCTAGGCCGCACCTTCCCTCTGCCATGTCCCTGAGGGGTCCTGCTCTACCCAATCCTTGAGTGCTTTTGCCCAGCTGCAATATGTCCTTGAACTGTAAGGATGCCTGTTGATTGCATATAGACGGAGGTACTTACATGTGTGTATGTGGAAACACACTTTTGCACGGCTGGAGTGTAGTCCACTGCAGAAAAAGGAAGAGCCACACTGATTGCTCTGCCCACTTTCCACCTGATGGGGAAAGTGTGGCTCTCCAGAGTTTCAGGCAAGAATCTTGCCCAGGAGATGCCAGGAATCAGATCTCGGACCTACTGCATGCAAAGCAGATGTTCTTCCACTGAGCTGTGGCCCTTCTTCAGGAGTGTGGATGAATACCTCTTGGCTGTGCTCTTTTTCTAGAAAAAGAGGTGCTGCAACTCACCATGAACACCTTCCTCTCCTAGAATGGCACTGGCAGTGCCCACCTGAGAGGTGCTGGAACTGAGTTCCAGTGAGTTCCAGTTTAAAAAAAAGCCCCGCCCCTTCACCACACAAGTGTTCCAAATTTGTCCTGCTATGCTCATGTCAACACACATTTCCACATGACAGGCAACCAATCAGACCCCACAGTTCGCTTTGTAATTCCAATGAGTTCCCCTCCTCAAGACAGAAAAGGAAGAGCTTAGTCCCAGCAGGGTCATATGTGTTTGACCCTAAAATGTTTGGTGAACATCAGAATGTTTATTATCTCCTAACAGGAATAAGAAGGATATTCCATAATGGGCTCCCTTCTTTGGGCAGTGCATGCCTTTCTTTGAAGAAGGCCTCTATGGTAATTGATGTTAATGAGCAACAAGGCGCAGAGAAGCTCTGGGTCACCAGGTACGAAGCCACCAAAGAGATAATCTAATTACTCTCCAAAAACAAATTACTTTCAACCAAAACAAATTACTTTCAATCACTCGGCAGCAGATAAGATCAGCCAAGAGAGCTGAAAACTGATGACAGCTGGAGACTGGGGAAGGCTTGAAGAGTTGATGTGCTGATCGCTTTCCCCTTTGGTCCCATTTGCTGAATGACAATGGAGTGACAGAAGAGGGGAGCCATGAAGTGTGCTTCCCTTTCATATCCTTTGGAGAAATGCTAAAGATCTCACCAGCCCAGGACTGTTGGCAGTGACATACTATGATTGATGAGAGGCCTTGCCGATACTGAAGCCAAAAGATGTGCTACCTTGACACAAGTGACACATTAGAAAAAGAGGAGGGGGACTCTAGGAGGTCCATGGCAGACAGCTGAACGGGAGGCAAGGGAAGATCTGGGGGTGATATGCAGGATATCGGTAAGGGGTTCTCTAACTCCCAAATGTTTATCTAAAGCACATAAAAGGGGGGGGGTGTTACACCATACCCTTAAAGATTAGTCAGCGTGTATTTAAAGCACACAACTTCCTCCAAGAATTCTGGAAACTGTTGTTTGTTAAGGGTGCTGGGAATTGCAGCTCAACTACAGTTCCCTGGGTTCTTTGGGGCAAATTGGGCACTTTAGATGTTTGTTGGGTGTGCTTTAAATATATTGTGTGGGTCTGTCCTAAGAGATTTTCAAAACATTAAGCAGTATATACATGTTTTAAAATCAAATCCAATAATAATAAACTGTAAATAAAAAAACCAATGTCCTGCCAAGGCCTTCTGTTATTTTATCAATTGTTTTCCAGTCTCATTAGAGCAATTGCCTCTGACTTAATTTTTGAGATGTGTTAAGCATCTGATTTATTGTAACTCAGTCATGTCCTTGGCTGCTTATTTTAAGTCAGATGTAGACTGATGTATGCAGGGCACCCCAGTCTTTTTGGGGGGGCAGGGAAATCCCCCCCCCCCGGTTGTATAAGTTCCGCCCCACAACTGCCTCAAGTAAAAAATAGTGTGTTTGTGTCACACCAGTCAGAAAGGAAGATTACCACTTGCTTTTCAGAACAGTATTAATATTGAACTTCTACTTCTGATGAGACCTCCAGAGGATTGGGAATTGTAATTGAATGTAGTCATGGTGAAAATTGAAGCAATGTGGTCTTTTGCCCAAATTAGTTAATCCAGAACACTTCTTGTCTCTGACTCCCTCCATCATTGGCTTTGGTTCTGCCCACTGCCAGCATGTGGCCCCTGATAAATTATTCCTGGATGAATGTGGCCCTCAACTGAAGAACAAGGTGGGCCCCCTTGCAGGAGATAATTGACTTCATTCCCAGAGCATCATTTTTTACCTAGCTTCCTTCTCTCTCTGGCCAGCTACTACCTTGCATTAGGCTCTAATCTGTATATCTTAATATTCCTGGGACAGGGGGGAGATCTCACAAACTTGAAGTCTGGCCACTTCTGATCTAGATTATTGAATGGCTTTAAAAAGTTGGTCTTATTAGAAAAGCCACTTAAATAAATACACTTTATTATGCATTTTGTGTTTTTTTAATTGTGATTTTATGTTGTGAGATCTACAGGGTAGTATGGGCAGTATACAAAATGAATAAAAAATGTTAAAATATTGCAAAATAATGCAAATAGCCTTGATAGCACGTTGCTGAAGAAACTGAACAAAAATAGTGTATAATATGGGGGGAAATGAGCAAACAGAGGTTTTGTCTTTCTTTGTACAGTATAGGGCCTAGGGCTTGCCAATCAGAAGGTTGGTGGTTCGAATCCCCGTGATGGGGTGAGCTCCCGTTGCTTGGTCCCAGCTCCTGCCAACCTAGCAATTCGAAAGCATGCCAAAAAAGTGCAAGTAGATAAATAGGTACCACTCCAGCAGGGAGGTAAATGGCGTTTCCATGCGCAGCTCTAGTTTCAACAGAAGTGGCTTAGTCATGCTGGCCACATGACCCGGAAAAACTGTCTGCAGACAAACGTCGGCTCCCTCGGCCAATAAAGCGAGATGAGCGCCGCAACTCCAGACTCATTCGCGACTGGACTTAACTGTCAGGGGTCCCCTTTACCTTTACCTTTATAGGGCTTGTACATAGGAGGGACCATGCAGATGGGAAACTCCCTCAGAACTACACAACCAATCGGGGATCATGCTATTCTGCCTGGTTGCTAAGCAACACCTCCTCCACCACCACCCCTCTGATTAGTTGGCTTACTGATAGCAGAATTAACCCTTAAGTTACACATGAAATGATCCTTGCTGTTGCACTTCCAGCAGGTCCAATATAAACCCTATAAAGCCTTGCCTCAGGGACCACCTTATCCCATCATCAACCTTCCTGGATCCTGAGCCCTTCGCTATGTGCCTTCTCTAAGGAAGGTGTGGAGCATGGCAACGTGAGAATGGGCTTTTTCAGTGGCGTCTCCCCGTTTGTGGAATGCTCTCCCCAGGAAAGCACACCTAATACAATCATTATAGGCTTTAAGGCATCCGGCTAAGACATTTTTGCCAAGGCTTTGGGCTCTTACTTTTGGATGATGCCTTCATATGATTCTGCCCTCTTATTCGTTGTATGTGGCTTTTCCTCACTGGTTTCAGCTGTTTTGTATTTTATGCTGTTGTAAGTCACTTGGATACAACAACAACAACAACAACAACAACAACAACAACAACAACAACAATTTATTTGTACTCCACCCATATGGCTGGGTCTCCCCAGCCACTCTGGGCGGCTTCCAACAAATATTAAAATACATTTAAATATCACAGAAATAATAATGGTCACAAATAAACAAAAGAAATAATTGTTATAATTATATATCCTTTTTTTTTTAAAGAGGTGTGCTATTTCCTGCCGCCGTCCTGTTCCTTATTCTGCAGCAGATCCTTACACATTGCCAGAGAAATCCCTGAAGAGGTTAAGAGAAACTAAGCTCCCTCAAGCACTTCAGGAACACTTATTTAGCACCTCCTTTGAACTGAACAGAGTTTGTTTTCCAAGGAGTGATATGGACTTCTAATTTGGTAGATGCTGTTCGGAGAAATGCTCTATATTTTTATCAACTACTTTAAACAAAATGAATCAAAGTGTCTGGATCCATTCCTATGATATCATTGGTAAAGCAACACAAGCAGTAAGAGCCTAGGAAGTTTCAGTGCACATACACATTTTCATGCTATTTATAGCCCATCTTTTAGTCAATGGCACCATGCAGTAGACAGCTTATAATGTCATAAAAGATATACTGTAAATAATCATCTAAAAATGGGTCAAATAAAACAGAGGGAATAAATGGCAAGAGCCATGAAACTTACCCACACCACACAATGTGAAGACATATTACTTCACCAGATTGTCCAAAATTGTCTCCAGTATATCTTTGTCTATTTAACCCGGACCTTTCCTCTCCATGAATTATTTTATTACAACTTAAAGTAAAACTATTGAACAAAACACTGACCAGGCATATCTACCACTGGTCCGCTTTCGTACGAGTGTGGAACCTCAGCAGACTCAAATTTAGATGTGAAGCATTTTATTAGTTAAGTTTCTCTGTCTTTTCATTATCCGTTCTGCTCATCTTACTTTCAAATCGCCTTTTAATTGACCATTTAAGCCTGATTACAATCAATCCAGATGCAATGTTCAGATGCAATGTTCAGATGGCCATTTGACTACCATTCTTTCAGATCCCAGGTTACTTCTGTTTTGTCAAATAAAGGTCAATTATAGCTGCCATGGGCAGGATGCTTCCAGTGACCTTTGGCCTTCAATTCTTGACCTCCACTGTGCCTGAGCCATGACTCATGGCGACAAAAACCTCCCAACATGATTAGTTAAGAAACTGTCATGAGGGCAGGGGGCGGTGCACATCACAACAAATTATTTATAAAACATACTGTGGAAATGTTAAATGATTCGCCAGTGGATGTATGGCTCTCCTTTTTGAATTAAAATAATTTCAAAAGCTTCTGGAGTCAACTCAATTTAAATAACCTTCAGCGAATGTCATTTGGCCCAAAATATAAAGACTATAAATGATTGCATACAGGGCCTGATGATGATGATGATGATGATGATGTGGAAAAGGATAACGTTCAAAAATACTTTTCTCTATTTTACTTCCAAAAGAAAGCATATGCAATAAAATTAAGATTTCTATTAGTATACTAATACTGATACTGTTTTGAGTCTCTCCGTGCTCATGCTTATGTGGCAAAAAGTGCGCCCTTCACCACAACAGAGGCAAAGGTGGGTAAATGACCCCATGATGGTTAAGTCCAGTCAAAGGCGACTATGGGGTTTCGGCGCTCATCTTGCTTTCAGGCCAAGGGAGCCAGCGTTTGTCCACAAACAGCTTTCCGGGTCATGCAGCGAGCATGACTAAACCACCTCTGGCACAACGGGACACTGTGGCGAGTGCCAGAGTGCACGGAAGTGCTGTTTACCTTCCTGCCACTGCGGTACCTATTTACTTGCACTGGTGTGTTTTCGAACTGCTAGGTTGGCAGGAGGTGGGACAGAGCACCGGGAGCTCACCCCATCACAGGGATTTAAATCAGCAAGCCCAAGAGGCTCAGTGGTTTAGACTACAGCACTACCCACATCCCTACCCAGAAAGAAGGACTATCAGGCTCAGGGTACACACAAGTATGAAAAGCCTGAAGGAACAAAAACCAAGGTAGTACATAGTGGGAATGCCAAAGTATTAGAGGGTTGGTGGTCTGCAAGCCCAACTGAGAACAAATCTCATCCATACTAGCTAATGGAATGGTTGCAGCCAGGGAGATCAACCATGTGGATCTTCTCAACATTATTAGCTACTTGTGCGAAACAGCACCCATGTTTCTCAGGCAAGTCCCACCCAAATGAGAGGGTTTTTCAATATGGTGCTAACTACCCTGAACTACATAAGGTTCATTTCCAGGTGCAGCTAACGTCTGAAATAACTGATTGAGTGGAAAGGCTATAGCTTGGTGGGAAACCATTCACCTTGCATGTAGAAGGTTCCAGGTTCAGAAGGCCCACATCTCTAGCTTTGGAATGTCCTCTGCTTAAAACCCTGAAGACCTGCCCCCGACCCCATCAGAACAGGCAATACTGAGCTTGATGGATCAATAGTCAGACCCAGTATAAGACAGCTTTCTCTATTTGTATAATCCTGAGTTAACCTTAGAACCAGGCTACACATGTAGAAATCAGCCCAGTGGTGTCTGTTTAGAGCAGGGGTGGGACACCTGCAGCCCTCCAGATGCTGGTGGACTACAACTCCCATCATTTCTCACCACTGGCAGTGCTGGGTGGGGCTGCTGGGAGTTGGAGGCCAACATCTGGAGTGCCACAGGTTCCACCCCCTGCTCTGGGGCAATATGAAATCTCAAGATATACAGTAGTATACCAAACTTCTGGCCAGCTCAACTAAGAATTCTATTGAAAACAAGCAAGATTCATCTTACCATAGGAGTGGAAAAACGAAACAAGACAAAACATTGATTTGGTCTACGAGCATTCCCAGCATGCCAAACCCAGGATGCCTGGAATGTAATGTGTGAAGAAAGCCCTAGTAAACAATGTCAACAACCCTGATTTACCCTTCTCAGGAGTGCTAGAAAATGTGTTTCCCCCCTTTTATTTCTTTTTCCAGAAAAGAGTTGCGTAAACTCTACCTGGGGTCATTAACCCATAGTTCAACTGAAAAGAACAGATGTAAGCCAAAGTGTTTGGCAAGTAAACTTACAAACAGAAATCAGTTTTCGAACACTGAGAGCAAATAATCTGAAAATGGAACAGAAGTGAAGGGTTATTTCCTTCTAAACCAGAGGTCAAGTTACATACGGCCGAAAACACTGGGATAGTAGCTTTGCCCACAATCACACATAGGTCATTCACATTGTGACTAATGGGACATAAATGTGGACAGGTATGCAGCAATAGATTCTATCTATTTTAATTATGCAGAATTTCTTCTAAAGAAATATATTCCAGAGAAGAACTTGGATTGCATGCTTAGATTTGAAACATGATAGAAGTTTGTAGTGGGATTCAGTGCCACACATACACAAGGAAACTTTGCTGGGCAGGGAGCCTGGCTGTCATTTACATTTCCCACAGTGTTCCAGAGCAACATCAGAGGCATTCTGGGAAATTTAAATGGTGACTCCAAGTCATCTTGGAGTCACTGTTGTGTTGCTGCTGTTCTCCAGCACCACGAAGGAAGCCCACCGACAGGAGGACACTTTGCTGACAGCTCCTTAAACCTGGAGCCAGCCATAGTGCTGGGCAAGGAACATATGTTGCACATAAAATATTTAGTATACAAAAAAGGAATCCATCTATCTCATGTCCAGAACCAGGAGGAACTGCCTAGAGAAGAGCTGCCTAGATTCACAAAGGGGATTACACCAACCTTATTCAACCATGAGTTTCCAGATGTTGTTGAACTACGACTCCCCTCACCCCTTACAATTGGCTAAACTGGGTGAGGATGATGGGAGTTGTAATTTAACATCATCTGGTGACCCAAGGTTGAGAAGAAGTAGCCTGAGGGACTTTGAACAACTAGTCCTCGTATCCTATCACTCTATCATCTATCTATCTATCTATCTATCTATCTATCTATCTATCTATCTATCATCTATCTATCTATCTATCTACCTATCTATCTATCTATCTATCTATATCTATCATCTATCAGATCTAATCCCTTCATTTTCAAGAGTAGCTTGCCATGAGGTATAGCAGAGGTATATGAGGGGAGCTGTTGTTTGAGGAAATAAGTCTAAACACCAGTAGACTTATGGAACTGCTTTCATGAAACATGGAATCTTGGCCAGTGTATTTATAATATTGGAAAGTAATTTTGTCAAATGGTTCCAGCGACTTTTTAAAAAAATGAAGTGACACAACAGTGCAGCTGTTTGTTCTTTGTGTTTCTTTCTCTGTAGCAAGAGAGATCCCAACCAAGGAATGTTTTTTACAGAAAGTTTTCGCAGGGTTTTTTCTTGGTCAACCTACAATTAAAAGATGATGAAACGAACAAACCAAAAAATCAGCTGATTCTTTGAAAGCTGATTTAATATATATATATATGTATTTCAGAGTTGTCCACGATGTGTGTGTGTGTGTGTGTAGGGAGGGGGTACAAGATCTCAAAAATAAATTTGCATCACTTTTGTATGCATTCCTCAAGATTGCATCATCTTGAAGGTAATTGTATCTACAGTAGGAATGAATGGTGAGTGGGCAAGCAAACAGCAACATGGGAAACTGTCTTACACTGAGTCATACCATTAATCCATCCATCTGCTCTGCAATGGCTGACAGCATCTCTCCAGGGATTTCCAGCCCTACCTGGATGTTCTCACAAGAACCCAGTGAGGTAAGTCAGGCTAAAAGACACATAGTCAGCCACTGAGCTATGGTTCTCTCCCAAATCATGTTTGACCTTGTGAAATTTGTATCAATTAAGCCTCGCTTTCAAAACACCCGAAAGAAAATGAAAATAGTCCCAATGACTTCTGAAACTGATTGCTTGGGGAAAGCTGCTCCCTTTCTTTTTAATTAGAGGAGTTTCTGATAAGTCTGAAGAACTGTGCGTCTCTTATGAATATATTCACTACCAGCAGTGATTAAGAATCCATTACGTAAAATATCTGTCAGTGCCTTTTCATCAGCTGCGCTTAAAATTAGCTTTCTAATTGTATTGATTTTTTAAAGACACCTGTAACTAGAGATTGAAATGCCATCCTGGTCTGTAGTCAGAGCAGAATATTACTTTTATTATTGTTAGAACATAGAATGGAATCCTTTATATCCTTGCAGTGTGGCATCCAGAACTGGACACAGTATTCCAGGTGTGGTTTGACCAAGGCAGAATAGAGTGATACTATTACTTCCCTTGATCAGGACCCTATACTTCTGTTGATGCAGCCAAGAATAACATTAGTTTTTTGCTGCTGCATCACACTATTGGCTCATGTTAAGCTTGTTGTCAACTAAGACCCTTAGATCATTTTCACATGTACTGTTGCCAATACAGGTCCCCCATCTTATATTTGTGCAGCTGGTCCTTCCTGCCTAAGTCTCTTTTAGCCTAAATTCATTGTTTCACCTTTAATAAACTCCCATTATCTGGGATTTCCAAGTTCCACTGGTCAGCTTTTTCTGGACAGGGGTGGTGGGACCTGTGGTCCACTTTGAGGGGGTTTTATGCTCAAAGGTGTACAGGTATATATTTTAATTAATAAATAGTCCATCAACATCTGGGGCACTGCAGGTTCCCCACCCCTGACTTCAGTTAATGGAAACTTTTGTGAATGAAATTGATGCCCCGAGAACCAGGCCATTTGTGAATGAAGCAGCTCTAACATAGCTGTCTTAATGGACTTTGTCTTGCCTAAAGCAGAGGCAATGATAGTGTCCACAGCTTCTGCTACACAAAACATAAAGCCAAGTATTTGAGAAGGCAGCCGCAATAAGCTTACAGGGCACTTTCAAAACTGGCACTGCTTTCTATAGAATCAGAGAGAAGGAGAGAGAAGTCTTATGGTTTAAAGCGCCATCTAGTGGCCAAACAAAGAATTAAGGTTAGCTGCAGAATTTGAGCATGGCTCTGCCAGATGGGTCCCAAAATACCAATAAAATGAGAGTCAAAATAAATCCATTCCCAAAATAAATCCATTCATCATAGATGAATCTAATTTCAGAGCCTTCCTATAAAGCCAAAGAATCTCTGTACTGTCATTCTCTAAGCACTTGATTCTCCCCTCGTAACACTTGATCTGCAGTTCCCCCCAAATGCAGATTCATTAATTCTCATGGGGAAGTTTAGGGGCTCAATCCCCAATGCAGCAAAGCATTCTGTCTTGCTACAAGTATTCTAATGTATCCACCTGGTATTAGTAATCAAATCAAGACTTGCACAACACTCTGTATGTGACAGCACCAGGTGCTTATATGTACACTGTTTCCTATGCAAGCAGGCCAGACAGGTAAAAGTCAATGTAACTAGGAAGCAGCCCTTGTACAATTAACGAACTGGATCTCTAAAGGGTAAGAGGTACAGAACACTTCTCAGTGTTTTCTCAAAAATAAGCTCCACTGAATTCACCAGGATATGGTCTCACACAAGTGCATTATTTTATTTTATATATTAAATTTCTGTACCACCCTTCCACCAAAGATCTCAGGGCAGTTCACAGCATCAGCATCAACATTAGCATCATCAACAACAACAACTTTATTATTTATGCCCCACCCACCTGGCTGGGTTTTCCCACTCTGGGCAGCTTACAACATACCTAAAAACATAATAAAAATATCAAACATTAAAAACCTCCTGATACAGGGCTGCCTTCAGATGTCTTCTAAAAGTCAGATAGTTGTTTATTTCCTTGACACCTGAAGGTAGGGTGTTCCACAGGGAGGGAGCCACTACCAAGAAGGCCCTCTGCCTGGTTCCCTGTAACCTCACTTCTCACAGTGAGGGAACCAGAAGAAGACCCTTGGAGCTGGACCTCAGTGTCCGGGCTGAATGATGAGGGTGGAGACACTCCTTCAGGTACACTGGGCCAAGGTCGTTTAGGCCGGGCTTCAAAGACCAGCACCAAAATACATTAAAAAAACAAAAACAAAACAGTAAGGGTGTAACTCTACAGGTCGTCTTCAAACATTTATTGGCGGCTTCCAATCATTGCAAATAGCAAAACAATTTGCTCAAAAAATTGCCAGGAACTCATGTATTTTGTACTCATTTTATGAGATTGATGTTGATATTATGCTGTTCTTAATGTTGGAGATATAAACATTTTTGCATATAAATATGTGAAAGTCAAGTACTGTACTGAAATGTTTCAAGCACAGTTTTATTTAGGAAAACTATAAGACCAGTGTTCTCGAAGCTACTAACATGAGTTTGGCCAAACTGCGAGAGGCAGTGAAGGATGGGCGTGCCTGGCGTGCTCTGGTCCATGGGGTCACGAAGAGTCGGACACGACTGAACGACTGAACAACAACAACAATAAGACCAGGACAGTCATTGCAGCATATTTGTCGGGAAGTAAGTCCCACTGAAATCAACAGAACTCATTAGTGAACAGAGAGCTGTATCCAAGGAATTCCTCCTCAGAGCAGGCCGACTGAAGTCCATGGACTTCCTCTTGGGGTTTACTCCCAGGTAAAGAGCTTTAGCACTGAGCGAAAAGTGACATTAGAAGCTTTGAAGAAAGTCTCCTGAATGTACATCATTTGGAAACGACATGCACTATCCTTTGTCAGGACAAGGGAGTTGGGCACATGATACCAGGAAGCCCAACAACTGCGTGGCTCCAAGAGCAGGGAATCTAACTAGGAAAAAGACAAAGGTAATCAGCACTTCCACCTCTGTTTTGACAGTCCAGCCTAGGAACTTTGGGAATGGGTGAAATGCTAAATTAATCAAAGATGGTCTGAGAGGTCCTTGCCTATTGGCCTTGGAGTGCCACCTAGAGGTTTACAATGTAACTTTTACCTAACAGTTTTACACGCACATCACTGTGTATGCTTGTACCATATGCATATGCATTTATGGAGGCACACATTCTATATACATCCAGAGTATGCTAACCAATGGCAAAAATAATAATAATCAGAGACTCTTGTGGTACCTTCAAGACTAACAAATTTATAATCGCATATGCTTTGCACAAACTCAAACCCACTTTGTCAGATCGTTATCACACTGACTGCAAAATTGCATCTCATTACCTTCCAGCTCCCACCTTCCCATTCTCTCCTTTATTAATTTACCTGCCAACTACGATTGCACTTCACCCATATCCCATGAAGCGGGCTTGAGCCCATGAATACAATGTGTTCATCTTTTCAGGTGCTGTGAGACTCTGATTGCTTTTGTTTACACTAACTTGTTAACTGTTTTATTACTGAATTCCCAGTTTTATCTGTTTTTACAATACTGGTTTGCTGGTTTTTATGTTGCATCTCTGTTTTTATGAAACTTTTAAAAAATTGTCTTTAATGCTGTATTTTTTGTATACAGCTTAGAGATTTTTAAATATTAAGCGGTTTAGAAATGCTTTTAGATAAATATGTAAAAAAATAACAATATAAACTAGACAGATAGATGTGGTGTTGTGCTATTATTTATAATGTATTAATAAAAAGCATATTAATGAAAATATTTCTTTAAAGCAGGGTAGCGTTGGACCTGGAGGGCCACAGTTCAAATCTCTCCTCAGCCATGATGCTCACTGAGAGTGACTTTGGACCAGTCACTAGTTGGGCCTGTTGTAGTTGTTTAGTCGCCAGGCACTCCTGTCTTCCACTGCCTCCCGCAGTTTGGTCAGACTCATGTTAGTAGCTTCGAGAACACTGTCCAACCATCTCGTCTTCTGTCGTCCCCTTCTCCTTGTGCCCTCAATCTTTCCCAGCATCAGGGTCTTTTCCAGGGAGTCTTCTCTTCTTATGAGGTGGCCAAAGTACTGGAGCCTCAGCTTCAGGATCTGTCCTTCCAGTGAGCACTCAGGGCTGATTTGCTTCAGAATGGATACGTTTGATCTTCTTGCAGACCATGGGACTCTCAAGAGTCTCCTCCAGCACCATAGTTGGGCCTAGCCTACCACATAGGGTTGTTGTAAATTGGGAGGAGAGGGGTCCTTTGAGGAAAAGTGGGATATGAACGTAATAAAGGAAGAAAAGAATGCAATAAAGAAAGGAAGAAAAGAAAGGAAGTTAGACATCTTTACAAATAAGTGCTGCTTGCTCTTTCCTTCACCCCTGATGAGAGGCATGGAGATGAGGGTGGGGGCCAGGCTGCATGTAAGGATTCCTTTGCTTTGCAATCTTGGGAGGCGTTGCATCAGCCAACGCGCTTCTGGCCACCTTGTGGAACAAAGGCGAGGCAACCTCCCCGCCCCCTAAGTGGGCGATTTTCCGGGTCATTAGTAAATTCCATTGAGATTTAGACTTTCTCCAGCCGGCCTTTTTTCAAGCTCTGTGGTCTCTGGCGGGATACAATGAGCGACCGGGCCAGCCTCGCTCACGCCACTTCCAGAGATGCCAATGGGGAAAGGGTGGTCTGCTGTTGCCTTAGCAGCACGGGGAAGGGGTATTTTTTTAAAAAAGCGCTGGGGCTCTCGTCAATAAAAGGGGCGAAATTCAAAGCAACCCTTTCTCAACACATATGAAATTGCTTGCATTTTTGCAAGGAGTGGGTCGTGGGAATATGTTTTGGCGAAAGCAAACAGATTGAGGGGGAGGGAGGGTCAACGCCCCCCACCCAAACCCTCCTCCCGGAAAGAATTTGGAACGTCTCGGGTGAATTCTGCTGCCTTTGATCTCTCCTCTCACTTCCATTTCTCCATTGATTTCCTCGCTCTTCCTATTCTTCGCACCTCCTGGTGAACTCGGCTTTTCAAGGTTTTCTTTCTCGCTTCCCGCGCACCACGCACCCATTTCTCCTCCCTCTGATCCTAGCTTTGGAAGCGCGCTTGCTAGTCTTCCGACAACTTTTCTCGTCGTGCGCGTTTTTCTGCCACGCTGGAAGAGCGGTCAGCGAATTGCTTTGGGAATAAAATAAAGCGCGCGGGAGATATGCAACCCGAAGGGGTGTCCCGGAGCTTGTGATGTAATCCTTATCGATCCAGCGGGGCGGGTATTGGCCCTAGTTCAGCGATGGAGCAGTGTCTATATTGGAATTAGCCTTATCGATTGGACTGATAAGGAGACCTATAAAAGGCCGCGGATTGGCTTTGCCTCTCCTGCAATCGTTTCTGAAGCAAGTCGGTCCCAAAGCCCTGAGCTTCTCCACCCCCCCCCCCCCCGCCCTGTCTTTTTTGGCCACCTCGGTCTTATTCTTATTCTCCGCGGGAACCTTTGCGCCTCTGCCTGCGTTTGCGCTGCGGTGGAACTCCTCTCCTTGGCGAAGGATGTGGCCGACGCTGCGCAAAGCTGGCGCGCCCCTGGCTCTGGTGGGGCTTTGCTTGGTCACGCTCGCCCGGTCCCTGCCCCTCACCGATGCTGGACCACATGTCAACTATGGCTGGGGAGAGGCCATAAGATTGAGGCACCTCTACACCGCCGGCAGACACAGCACGTTCAGCTATTTCTTGAGGATCAACAGCGACGGCCGAGTGGACGGCGCCAGCGCCCAGAATCTGCATAGTAAGTAACCGGGCTCGCCAAAGCGCCGCGCAATCTTGCGGGGCCACTTCTCTTCTTCGGTTCCTGAGCCATGGGCGGAGGGGAGGGGGGCTGACCCCGCTAAATCAAATAAATAAATAAATACTTAACTAAATGTAAAAAAATATTGTAGAAAGATTTTGACACATTTTTCTGAGCACTTGGGGACAGAAGAAAAGAATTTTAAACAATGGCTATTGAGATATTTCATTCCGAATCTGCTAGACAGAGCCGGACAGCGGATGGTGACAGGTGGGTGTCGTCCCCCCTCCCCCATAAATCCTGGCTATGCCAATGTGCCGGTCCGGTCCTTGACGTGTATGGGGGGGGGTAGGTGAATGCAGGTTGGGACAGCCTAGGGTTCTAAATAAAACACTGACGGTCTTGCAAAGCAGCGCGCTAGAGAGGGAGAGAGGGGGGTTGTTCCCCGCAGAGCCAACTTTCCCGTCTCCACCTCCTCGTCCGCGGACTGTGTACTAACGCTGCGTTTTGTTTCGCTGCGCAGGTTTGCTGGAGATCCGAGCCGTGTCCGTTCGTACGGTGGCGATCAAGGGCGTCGAAAGCTCTCGCTACCTCTGCATGGAAGCGGAGGGGAGGCTGCGCGGGCTTGTAAGTTGCGGCGGGGGCCCCCTCGACCTAGGCACGCCGAGAGCCCCGAGGGGGAAAAGGGTTTTGCATGCATGCGCCCCCACAACGGCTCCTGGTGATTTGTATCCAGTGCTCCCGGGCCAGACAAAACAATAGCAGCCTGGCCAATTTTATTTTACTCTCACACAACAAAGCTGTCTAAACACGACGCGCCACGATCTTAAACGGGTTTAAAATGAAGCCTGTTGTTGTTGTTGTTAGTTAGTTAGTTAGTTAGTTAGTTAAGCTCTGTGATTAGGCAACAGAAATAATTTTTAAAACCCAATCACGAGGTAATTTGGGAACTCCAGTCTCGCTGGTGGTAAGGTTCAGGCAAAGGGAAGAGTCCACGCTGGATAGGATTAAGGTAGCAAGGTAATAAAATAACCATTAAGGTAATAACAAATAACTTTGAACTGAACAAAAGAGGAAATGGAGGAATAGCTTCTTCTTTGCACTTACTCTGTGTATTTTCTCTCTCTCTCTATGAATAGTGGCAGAACCAGCAGCATTCCAGAATTTTGACTACTAAGATTTACGATTTGTTTAGATTTCTTTTCTGAACTATTTAAAGGGGCTCCAGGCTGGGTGGTTGATCTTTATCTCATTCTGTCCTCACAGCAACCCTTAAGGTAGGTGAGGCTGAGAGATAACGATGTACCCAAGGCCACCCAGTAAGCCTGCCGACTAAACAGGGATTTGAACAGGGCTTCCCATGTCAAAATACAACCAGCACATCACACCCATAACATTACGGAAGGTGTTTGTACCCTGAGATCTTTATTACATAACATTTGTTCCAGCTCCAAGTTCTTACTCTTTTTATCCTGTTTTTAATTAGGATCATGCATGTGATGGTGTAACTTTTTGCACCAACACATGATTCTCGATGTTCAAAGCTAGGAAAGGCATTATTGAATCTTGGTGTGAAATAACTTGGTACGATTTGGCCAAAGTTAAGGACTTATAAATTCCAGTGATTTTGATGGGACAGTTAATCATGGGCTTAAATTTCTCCAATAGGACTGGGAAATATGCCAGATATTTATTGCATGGAATTACTAAATTAGCACAAAATCTTCTTGCTCTTCAGGTCATTCTGCAGATAATCTGCCAACGATTGCCCCTTTTAAGAGCAAATGCATTTCTCCTTCCCCTCCCCCCTCCCAAAAAAAATCTAGGTGTAGTTTTGTAGAAATCTAGCTATTGGTGGAGGAAATTGGCGCCTTTTGTTGCTTTCTTAACTGAAGTTGAGGGAACCTGTGATGGACTCAAAAGTTTGTATATAGTGTCTGCAACTGTTTTTCCCAGTCTGGTGACTTCCAGATGCTTTGGACTACAATTTCCACCTGCCCCAGCCAGCACAGCTATTCCAAAACATCCGGAGAAGCATCAGGTTGGGGAAAAGCTGGTCTACACAGTGGTAGCTGATGCAGTGCCCACAGGGACTTGTTGGGCGGAAGGCAGGGAGACTGATGGTAGGCAGATGCAGAGCTAATGCCAGGTAGAACTAATTCTAGGTTTGTCCTCATCCTCTTCCCTGCCAAGTCCTAAAAGCGCAACACAGAGACTAAGGAGGAGAAGCCAAAAGCCAAGGTCACCCTCTGGACCAGTTCAAAGTACAAAGGCAGGCAAAGGGGGCCTGGCTGAGATGGGTGGGGTGCTGCCTGATTTGCCCTAACAGACCAGCCTCCACCAGATCTACAGGCTCTCTGCTACATTTGTAATAGGGCATTCTTAAGCACTTCTACGCAACCCATTTTCATTCAGTTGATACACAGAGTTTCCGTGTTTAGATCAGGGCATGAGCTAAGAACAAAAGGTGCAGTCTTGCCATGGTCTTCAGTGGAGCACGGACTCCACCCCAAAAGCTACGCATGTCTAGCCCAAAGTAAGTCCCGTTGAGTTCAATGAGGCGTACAGGGAAATGGGTGCAGGATTGCAGCCTGGATTTCCAAAAATCAATTGTGGTACCTTTAGTTTTAATGTCTTTAACAGTGCAATCCTGGGCATGTTTTCTCAGAAGAAAATCCCCATGGGGCTTACTCTGAGGTGTGTATGTGCCCAGAATAACAGATTACCAGAGCGATCCAACGCCCTCTTGCGCTGGGTGGCAGCGGTGGAAATGTTCCTCCTCTGAGCTCTCCTGTCTAAGTCAGCCTTCTGCCAGGCATGTGGGCAGGAGTGCCACTGGGGGAAGGGATTCCTTCAAGCTGGGCTGAGCCACTCTGTGATTCATTGAACCCTGAGCCAGTCTCACTGCTGTAGCATGACGACATTGGGCCACGTTGCTGCATGAGCAACTCCAAGCTGGCACAGTCATCTTCCTGTCCCCGAGCTACTGCCTCTGCTACTGTGTGCAGCAGCAGGGCTGCTGATAGGGTGACTGCTCAGTGCCGCCACCAGGAGGGGACAGGCTTGAATTGCAGCCTATATCACTAAGGGTCCACAGAGCTCTAATCCCCATTTGGTTTGAAAAGCCTACATAACCTACTTGGAGGATAATGTATTCTTTCCTACCCTTGTATATCTGAGAACTGAGATGCTGCTGAAAAATTGCCCTGGATCTCCAGCATCAGGTCTCAAAGTCCGATATGTGTCATTCTTATTTAGTTAACTTCATAAGGAGACTAATTTAAGAATATATGGCACTCTACTCTGTAGGAAACCAGATTTGTTGTGAGGTGGATTGCTGCGGTTTTATTGATGTTGGGTCAGTTTTAAGTAGGTCAATCAGACTAATCCAACCAGGATAGTGAGGGGTCTGGACATCAAGTCCCATGAGTAAGGCATGAAAGTGCTGTGTGTGTTTAGCCTGGAGAAGAGACCATTAAGAGGAGATATGAGAGCTCTCTTCAAATATCTGAAGTGGTGTCAGACAGACAACAGAGCAGACTTGTTTTCTGTTGCTCAAGAGGGAAGGATTAAAAATAATGGGTGGAAATTGCAAGGAAGCCGATTCCTGCTACACGTTAGGAGAGACTTCCTAATGGCACGAGACGTTAAGACGGTAAAACAGGCTGCCTCAGGGAGTGGTGGTCTCTCCTTCACTGGAGGGTATTAAGCAGAGATGAAAGAGTCATTGGCCATGGGTGTTGCCATTGCATCCTACAGTTACAGATCCTGCACTGAGGAGGGCTGGATTGGATGACCCCAAGGTCCCTTTCCAGCCCAATAATCATACTGTATAACTGCTTACCAGCACAACAGCTGAAATCACACTTATAGATGGTTCTGCCCTATTGAAATCACATCAGTGCATTGAAATGTGAATGCATATTGAGCAGCGCAGCTATTTTCACTTGAGCTTAGCTAATCAACGAATTGAAGAGTTGGAAGGGGCCACAAGGGTCATCTAGTCTAATCAGGCTAGCATTCTTTCAGAGTGCTGTTTATGTGGACTTCCAGCAGATGATGATATAGAAATTTAACAGGGAACTCTGGATACACTAGTATCTCCGTCCCCATTCATAACTCTCTAATGTGTATATCTTACATGCCCCAACGTTATTTTTCAACAGTAAACACAGATATAAACAATGGGTTTTAAGTTTGGTCTCATTCAAGCTGCTGTCTGTAAATTGCCTCTTGGTTAAGAACTAACATTACTTTTTAAACTACAGTGGTACCTCAGTTTTCAAATGTAATCCGTTCCAGAAGACCGTTCGAGTTCCAAAACACCTGAAAACCGAAGGGCGGTCTGCAAATTTAGTAGAGAAAATTGAGAAAAATACAGTGGTACCTCAGCGGAAGCTGTTCGACTTCTGAGGCACATTTGAAAACAGAAGCATTTACTTTCAGGTTTATGGCATTCAAAAACCAAAACGTTCGTCAACAGAGACATTCGAAAACTGAGGTACTAATGTATAGTTAATCTGCATCATTCACATTACAAAAAGTAAGGCTACCCTTGAAAATCAGCCCCTCTGAACACTTTAGAATTCATTTCTGTGTAAACATGCCTGAGAACTGCCTTGCAAGTCAAACTGTTATTGCCATACTGAATTTTGTTCTGTGTAAAAATTAATGAATTAACTAAACAGTTAAAGGCAGTTAAGTGACTTGCATGGCAGCAGTCTCACATCTCAAGATGTTTCGCTAATCTAGACAAAAACCAAAAACATGTTTTTCCACATGCCTGATAGCCCAATCCACTTCTGAAGTGCTCCACTTTAAGCCTATTTAGTCATTAAGAGAATTCTGCTCTAGCCTCTTCTACTTCTTAATGATGATTGTCAGCCTAATATGTTACACGTGTAGGGGGGAAAGTATGACATAGGGACTTGGCAAGTAAAGAGTTCATGCACGAACACCATTTCTCTTATCATCGAAGCCCCAGGCGCAATCAGCGATACTTCTGAGTTGACCGAGAGTTCAGTCACCTCTAATGACCGAACCAGAATAGCACCAGAGTTTTAAGAAAAACAGCAGTGACACAGAGGACCTGGAACAGACTAAAATCACCATCCTGTTTTGTTTTTTGTTTGTTTTTGTTTCATTATGTTCCTTTCTGTGTTAGCTAGCACATTTTTTGTTTCAATACTCAGAATATGTGTTAAGACTATACAACACTACATGACCAATTCTTACTCTGTGACATTATAAAATACAAATCCTCGTTTTGTCAAAGTCAAAGGGATTTAAGTTAGCTTACTAAACACGGTTCATGTCTAATTTTTAAATGCTGGCCACATTGCAGGGGCTGTGTGCACACTGTTTAAAAATGCCTATCATTTAAACTGTATATTTTAAAATATCAATGGTTCTCTCACATAATCCTGGAAGGGACGCCCTGAAAAATGTTGTCTGGATAGCGCTGTGCTGATGCAATGGCGATGGAGATGAAAGTGCTCTTCTGTCACCATCATAATGGAGTTGGTCTCGAAATAGTGTTTAGTCTGTGTTCAGCAAACCCATGTTAGATCTTTCTCCATTTGTGTTATAGTTGTCAACTCTATTGCTTCATTGCCCTAGTATATAAGCGAGGCAAATCTGGTAAATAGGAGAGAACATCTAGGACTCCAATAAAACACAGAAATCCCCCTAGAGTCTACACCACAAACTTGAGAGGGCATAGTTGGGATAGGCTGACACAACTTACGTTGTCCAGTCAGGACTTGGCAATGGCAGCCTGTTCAGCAACCTCATCAGAAATGAGACATGTATGGCAGTTGCTTTAATTATGCAGCAATCTGTTTTACCATGAACCTTTCCCCTCTTATTTGCCTTTAGCTTCTGGTAGCCTGAGGCTTCTCATGAATTCCAGTAAACTTTGGTTCAAGTGCACATTGAGCTGCAATGCTTTTGCTATATTTACATAGCGAAAACAAGCCTTCTCAGCTAGGAACTGTGGGTCGCTGTGATGGGCCATTGTGGCTTCAAAACAGTTCTTGCTTTTCAATTCAAAGTGTTGGTGCTGACCTTTAAAGCCCTAAACGGCCTCGGTCCAGTATACCTGAAGGAGGTCTCCACCCCCATCGTTCTGCCCAGACACTGAGGTCCAGTGCCGAGGGCCTTCTGGCGGTTCCCTCGCTGCGATACAGGGAACCAGGCAGAGGGCCTTCTCAGTAGTGGCACCCGCCCTGTGGAACACCCTCCTACCAGATGTCAAAGAGAAAACCAACTACCAGACTTTTAGGAGACATCTGAAAGCAGCCCTGTTTAGGGAAGCTTTTAATGTTTAATAGATTGTTGTATTTTAACATTCTGTTGGAAGCCGCCCAGAGTGGCTGGGGAAACTCAACCAGATGGGCGGGGTATAAATAATATATTTATTATTATTATTATTTATTGTTACCAATTAGCAGAGTAAGAGAAATCAAATTGAATCTTACTGCACAAATCTATAAAAGTAGAGCCACGCCTGTTCAGAACTCCACCGAGCACTTCCATTCTCCATGTTTGGGTTATAAATGACTCCTTGTATCTTCCTGCACTAGTCTGTATGAAATTTAACTCTATGGAAGAATGGTTCCCAATTTATCTCACCACTGAATAGATTATTCCATAAGGTGGGTGATTTGGCTAAACACTGATTACATCATATGTCTTTTAAATGTATAAAGCCCATGTGTAATATTTTTCACTTCCTCTCAGCTCAGTTATTCTACAGAGGATTGTTCCTTTGAAGAGGAGATGCGCCCAGATGGCTATAACATCTACAAGTCCAAGAAATATGGAGTCTTGGTGTCCTTAAGTACTGCCAGGCAAAGGCAACAAAATAAAGGGAAAGACTTCCCACTGTCTCATTTCTTGCCAATGATCAACACTGTGCCAGTGGAGTCAACCGATTTTGGAGATTACGGCGACACCGGGCAGCATTTGCAATCCGGAGTTTTCAGTCCCCCTCTTGAAACTGACAGCATGGATCCCTTCGGCATCACCTCAGAAGTATCCGTGAAAAGCCTTAGTTTTGGGAAATGAGAACAAGTGCTCCTTACATGAGTCGTGCTCCATAAAAAAAGCATTACCAGCAGGATATTATTTCTAGCAGTGATATTTCACACATGGCTACATTCAGATGCGGCACAATATGAATACCATGAAGACTACAGACACACAGGCACGGTATTTAGAAAGCTTTCATCGAAAATATGCCATTTAATTCAGGAATGACAAAAATGCATAGCATGCAGGTATTTTTTCTGCCTTGGAGGATGCTTGGAGGGATAAGATCATGAATATTTTACTTTACTGCTTCCTTCCTTCCTTCCTTCACCTCTGAGGCCTGATGACAGATGTAACAAATGCAGTTCATTCAAAGAGGGATAAGTCCTTCTCTTCAAGACCCTTAAACACATCAGTGCCAGAAATTAAAGAGGAGCAGCCAGTTAAACTAAGCTAAACAAGTAACCACTGACAACGCTTAACACACAATCTTTTCACAAACCTCTGCTACTGGTTTCCAGAAGATTAGCTATCGAAATGCAATTTCTGTCCTTGGATGTTTGATCCCTACAGGAGGTAACATGAACCACAGGGAATGGGAAGAATGAAACTAACAAGCAGTTGTGTTTTAGCAAGCCTCTTCAGGTTTTTCTTCTATGGAGTTGACTAAACATACGGGAACACGATGCATGCTAGCTCTGCCCCCTGACACCATTCCGGTTACCATCCATGAATCTGAAATGGGGAGTCTGCTGTGCTCATGGAGGCTCCCCCCACATTTTAGAACCATGGTTTTCCAGGGTTCTCAAGCACACAGCGTGTGTTCTCCATCAGTAATTGAGGCTCCCCACTTTGGACATTTGCTCTCTAACTTGTGGAGAGTGACCCGAATGGTAATGGGGTGAAACTAGCATCCTATTCGCTGTGCTGCCTCATTGAGTGTTTAGTGAACTGAAGTTCAGAGTACCTGAATGATGGCTGCCAAAAGAGTATGCCAACCTTCAGGTTACACAGAGTTCTTCATCAGGCAGAACACATGCACAATTCCAAAACACTATTTGTTGAAAGAGCAAAAGTATGATAAGGCTGCAATCTCTCTGGAGTGAGTAAAAACAATTGAACAGGTAACCAATCCTATAACTAGAGGATGATTTTGCCTGACCCAGAATTTTATGTAACTAAAATACTTTCATGCTACTTCAGCAAAAAAAACAAACCCTGGTAGGTTACTTTTTGTATCATCTATCTGCTGGCTGGCTGAATTTGATTAGAAGGTTAGTACTAAGGATTTGTGATGATCAGGCAGGCAGATATCATCATAGCTCACATTCCAACCAGACAAAAGCTCTCAGTGGGTGAACCAAGTTCTGTGAGAGATGTGCCCAAAGGAGAAAAGGCATGGCCTAAGGAGAGTGGCAAGGGCCAGACTGAGGGGCACGGAGGGCCAAATCCAAATCCTGAGCCTGAGGTTCCACACCTTGGCCTAATGGATAAATCCTACCTATGATCTGTAAGAGATACTTTGGCTATAATTCAGTTATTTTAAATCTCTATAGACTAACATGATGGAATTTTAAAAAATATAATTGTATTATTTCATGGATTTTTTTTTAAATAACAGTTTTTACTACCGTTAGATTTTCCTCTAGTGAATAACTAGCTTACTATGGGATAACATTCTCTCCCAAAGGGTTTTGTATGTATATAGTAGCATGGCTCTGTAAATAATTATTTTCCTGATGTAGCACTTCCTTGTCAACACAATATTTATGATTAATTTATTAAACACATACATCCATTTATTTTGTTACCATATTTATACTTAAAGTTGTATTTATGTACTCCAGCAGTGTCTTTTTTTAAAAAAAACAAAAAAACAGTCTGGGCCAAAGGTAGCAAAGCTTTGTAATTTTTATATGGGTGAGCAGAAATGAAATGTAAAAATGTTTGTGAGTGTAAAATCTGTAGCTTGAGCATGTAACATTTTTAATAAAAACCAATTAGAACGAAAAGTTCAGTTGTCTCTTGGCTGTACTGGTGTCACACAGGTTGTTTATATGTGGCACCAAGAAAAAAAACAAACCTTGGAATTCGTGTCCTGGGTGCATTAATCAAAAGGGTGCATATTTGCTAAGTCTGCTCCTAGCAGTGCTCAGGAGAGGCTAAAGAACTATGTAACACTCTGAAAACATACCCCTTCATTACTGGAATTCTGCAGCATCTCTCCCCTATCCAGTTTCTCAGATTTCTCTGTCTGATATTGCTATTGTTTCAAGGCTATTGTTGCAGCCTTTGAGATAGAAGCTTGGTTGTTTGCAAATGAAAACAGAGATTCTTACAACGTTCTGTGCATTCTAGTTAGAGGAGATAAAAAAAAAACCCTATATGTTCCTGTGGTAACGTATCAGGGAAAGCTTAGTGCCGTAATAGATTCCATTGACTTCATAGACTCAGCTGCTGAGCAGGTGTGCAGTGTGTGTGTGTGTGTAGGAATGCAGCTATAGATTAACATCATACTAGATCAGTCTAGTCAGTTTAGCTCACTGTCACCTGACTGCATTTCAAAGGTAGCCAGGAGCATCCACAATGGATCAGTCACTTGTGCAATACAACACGGGGAAAATATCTCCTTACCAGTAAGGAATTCTGTAACAGAAGAGAAGTTTCTTTCTGTCCTTGAGCAACACTCATCACTTAACTTCCTTTGATGTACTAGAAAAATGCACTAGCTGTGTCTTCCTGTGACCCTAGATATAATACTGTACATTTCCTTAATCCAGGCACAGGCAAACTTGGCCCTCCAGATGTTTTGGGACTACAACTCCCATCATCCCTAGCTAACAGGATCAGTGGTCAGGGATGATGGGAATTGTAGTCTCAAAACATCTGGAGGGCCGAGTTTGCCTATGCCTGCCTTAATCAAATAATTGATTCCTTTAAACAAACAGTCTGACTCTTTTTAACTGCCCCCGTTCTCAGGAAAATAGCTGTCCTTTTTATTCTATACCAAAAGTTAATATTATTTCTTTACATTTCTATCCCACACTTCTTCCATCATAGATACCAAGGTGGTATCATTACCAGAAGGTCTCCCATCCACATCCATTGCACACTAGGAGGCTTACCTCTGAGTAGACATGCATAGGATTACCATTTTTGTTACTGTTTTGCCCATTTGCACTGCAGCAGCTAAAGCAAGGGCAGGAATGGCCTACATAGCTGCCAACACAACAGCTGCTTTTACAGGCGCCTAAGCTCTGTGCATGGAGGGACACGGGTGGCACTGTGGGTTAAACCACTGAGCCTAGGGCTTGCCGATCAGAAGGTCGACGGTTCGAATCCCCGTGACGGGGTGAGCTCCCATTGCTCGGTCCCAGCTCCTGCCCACCTAGCAGTTCGAAAGCATGTCAAAAGTGCAAGTAGATACGTAAATAGGTACCGCTCTGGCGGGAAGGTAAACGGTGTTCCCGTGTGCTGTTCTGGTTCGCCAGAAGTGACTTTGTCATGCTGGACCCATGACCTGGAAGCTGTACGCCAGCTCCCTCAGCCAGTAAATTGAGATGAGCGTCACAACCCTAGAGTCGGACACGACTGGACCTAATGCTCAGGGGTCCCTTTACCTTTACCAAGCTCTGTGGAAATGAACAAGCCTTTCTTATTGATGCATGTTCTTCATAGTGCATTCAGCAACAAAATGTCACAGTAGTTCTCCCCTCCTAACAGGAATCCTCCCCCATTGAGCATTCCAAGCAGCCAGGCCCTTCTTAAGCAGGGAATTCCATCGCCCATCCCTTATATTTTATTCTTCCCCCACCCTCCATTGCTCAGTAGTCACGGAACATTTAGTAGCAATCACAGTCCTTAGAGGGCTTTTTTCAGGATTATTATTTTTTAAATAATTGTATTTCCGCAAACCTCAAGCACGTTATTATCATTTATTAAATTTGTATATTGCCCTTCATCTGTAGATCTCAGGGCACTTCACAACATAAAAGTACAAGATGAAAAAACACAAAATAACATGAAAAACAAGAACAAGCCAATAACCCTCTCCGCATCTCTCACCTTCCTCTTGTCTCCAATCCTGTCGGCACTCGACTTACAGGGAGTGACTGCAAGTATTCAAAGATACAAACGACAAACTGTAATAATTTTTTTGTAAACATAAATGCAAAAATATAATAGATGATAAATTGGAAATCACCGTAAATCGCAACGTATTGAATCTGAAGAAGTGCACATGAAAGCTCATACCAAGAACTAACTTAGTTGGTCTCTAAGGTGCTACTGGAAGGAATTTTTTTTATTTTTAATTTTGTTTTGACTATGGCAGACCCACACTGCTACCCACCTGTAACTGGAACAGATTAAATGTATGTGCCACATCAGCTGATGAGCATGGTTTCCTGAGGGGGGTGGGACATAGAAAATGGCTTTATACAGAGTTAGGTCCATCTTGCTGTCTACACTGATTGGCAATGGCTTTCCGGAATTCCAGACAGGGAACATTCCCAACTCTACCTGGAAATGCTGGGGATTGAACCTGTGGCATTCTCTGTGCAAGACAGACGCTGTAGTACTGACCTATGGCCCTTACCCAATACTCAATGAATACCAACCATTTCAAACAAGCCTTTTATATTTTGATTGCTTTTTCTTATGCAAATATAGTTTGTAAGTTTTTTTTTAATTGTTAATTAACACTTTCCCATTCAGGCATCAAAGCCAGTATCTTGTACTTCTTGGTACGTGCTGCTTGCATCTAGGTAGGAGGCTGCAAGAGAATCAACTAAATTGAACCTTGCTCTTTGCTCAGTGTCACCCTGTGAAAGTTACTAGTTCTCCCAGTTTCCCCATAAACAATGTGTTTTAGTAGCTGAAATGACTGTTTACAGAAGGAAATTTTGACTGATAACTTTGGATGGAATTGCTCTGTTGTTTCAGCAGGGAAGATTAGATGGATGTCTCAGCACTGCACTTGAATGACCATGTCTGGGTCACACAGTACTTGAAAAACTGTTCAAAAATTGACCAAAATCTTTGTAAATTTTTAACCAGCCAGGAAAAGAAAAAGAACTCATACATTTCACTATAGAATATTTGTAATCCATCACTCTCATATGCTTCCAGACTATTATACCCCCTAACTACAACAACCCTGCCAGGGTAGTAAAGGTAAAGGGACGACTCTGGGGTTGCGGCGCTCATCTCGCGTTACTGGCCGAGGGAGCCGGCGTACAGCTTCCGGGTCATGTGGCCAGCATGACTAAGCGGCTTCTGGCGAACCAGAGCAGTGCACGGAAATGCTGTTTACCTTCCCGCCAGAGAGGTACCTATTTATCTACTTGCACTTTGACGTGCTTTCAAACTGCTAGGTTGGCAGGAGCAGGGACCAAGCAACGGGAGCTCACCTTGTTGCGGGGATTTGAACCGCCGACCTTCTGATGGGCAAGCCTTAGGCTCTGTGGTTTAACCCACAGCACCAGGGTAGTAGAACACAGCAATAGACAACAGTGCAGTTCAAAATGCCACAATTTGTTTTCGCATTTTGTGCCATTTTTAAAAGTGCAAATAAATGCATGAATATTGGTAGCACATGTTTTTAACCAACCACGGATGAGAAGAGATGGAGGGGAGCAGCAGTTGTGTTTTTTTGTTTAGAAAGGGGAATTTGTGGAAAACGCAATTAAACCAAATGCAAAAAAAATAAATGTGTCGGATAGTTCTCAATAAACTCAGGCAGTACGAGAATTAAATTGCAATGTCTCATATTATATATCAGAGAAAAAGAACCCCGGAAAGCATAAAGTTTGCCTCCTTCCTTGCGTGTCACGTGTGAAAACGCCCGACACTTCACAGCGAAAGGGGAAGCCCTTATCCTCGTGATAAACAGCAGTCAAAGGCGATCCCACCAGTGCGCTCACATTCAGCTTCTAAAGAGACGAGGCGTTTTCGCAAAGAATACTGGCGCCCTCTAGCGGCTGACCTGGGAAGGAGCAAAGAAACGCGGCCCATGAGGAAAACCGTGAGCGCGGCCCTCCATCCAGTCGGGCTGTGACGTCACGAGGGAAAGCCCGAGTCTCCCCTCCCCGCTACCTCCTCATTTGGAGCATGCGCGACGAGGGCCATCGCATTTGGCCCCGCCGGCTTGCCGTCCGTTGTCCTCATACGTCGCCGTCGCACGGTGAGAGAACCAGTCGATGGTTGGGAGCCGGTGAGGCAGGAGCCGTCGTAGGCCATGGAGGCTGACGCGGGCGGGTCGGACGCCTTCGATACCATTGTCATGGCGGAGACGAGGTAGGGCCGGATTGTGTTCCCAGATCTGCCTCGGGCGCCCTTGGGCATCCTTCGGGGGGGAACTTTGTTCGCCTCCGCAGCGGGCAGAAAGTACCTGGGCCTCCCGTTTCCTGAGCCCCGTTTGACTCGTTGATGAGCATTGTGGCTCTGAGCCTGGCTTTATAGATCTTCGGCCCCTCAGAGAGCGGGAGGAACCCGGTATTGAGGCTGCTGCTTCTCTCAAAGAAATTGCTCTCACCTTGGGAGATCTGGGTTCAAACTCGGCCCCATAAGAAGAGCCCCTCTGGATGAGGCCATCGGTCTATCTCGTCCAGCATCCTGTTCTCACAGCAGCCAAGCAGGCGCCTGTGGGAAGAGAGCAAGCAGCATTCAAGCTCCCCTGCAGTGGTTTCCAGCAACTGGTGTTCGGAAGCATTGCAGCCTCGCAACTGCCTCCATCGATAGCCCTCTCTCCTCCCAACCATTTGTCTAGTCCTCTTTTAAAGCCATCCAGGTTGGGGGCCATCGCTGCCTCCTTGGAGCGAGTTCCGTGGTTTGAAGAGGTGCTTTCTTTTGCCCATCCTGAAACTCCCAACATTCAACTTCGTTGGGTGCCCACAAGGTCTAGTGTTATATGAGACAGTTTAGAGTGTCATTAACTTATATTATGCCCCCTGTGGCTGCTGTCATTTAAAACCTGTGTGTTAGAAATGCAGTTTCTCAACCTCCCAGAGATGCAATACGAGAGGAAAGTTTAACCTGTTAGATTTCTGCCTGTTGTGTCCCTGTTAAAAATATGAGATTGCACAGAGATTGATGGGGGGGGAGTGTTTCTCTCTCACACACACACACACGTTTGTGTGTGTGTGTGTGTGTGAGAGAGAGAGAGAGAGTGAGAGAGAGCACTCAAAGCTTATGGGTAGCCTGGCCAGTTTTTACTTTTCCTCCATTCCCTAGTCTGTAAAATAGGAGTAAATGTGACCTGCCTTAGAAGGGCAGTGCTGTGTGATTGTTGAACTATTGTTTCTTTTCACTTTAATGTTGCATTTGCTTCCCCCAGAACCCCTAATAAGAATAGGAGCTTTTACAAAGTATGTTCATATTCACTAACATTAAGAGCACTATGCTAGTCAGTCAAGTTTCACTGTATGACCATATAGCAAGAAAATTGTAATGCATATATTCTGGGCTGGCTCATCCTCATCACTTTATTTGTATGCTGCCTTTCCATAGTTAAAACCATGCTCAAGACAGCTTACAGCATGGAACCATTTATGTGAATGCAAACATAGCAAAAGTAAGTAAACAATACATATAAAACACATTAAAAAGTACACAACCAAATTGAAACAATTTCCACATAAATCATGAGCTCTAAAAGTAGAGATACTCCCCAAACAAATAACAGCAGCAACAACAAAGACCCCGCCCCTAAATAATGCTCCAGCCCAAGAGTCTGTTCCGCAGCCTTAGCTTTTGCAGCTTTTACAGAGTCAGGGCCCTGCTCTGTCAGGCGAGATGGGAAAAGACCTGGAAGGCTGGTCTTCCAGAACTCACAGGCTCATATCTGCCATACCAGTTCATCTGCCTTACAACTTAGAAAATTTAAATCTATAAAACCATTTATAACCTTGGCAGCTTGAACACTTTTTTTGTGACCTGAATCAGTTTGGGCTAAAATTGCAACCCTGTCACCTAAAGAGCATCTAACAGCTTCCACCTATGTTTAGAACATAGCATATAGTATAACTTCAACCACCTCTCTGCCCATGGACAAATACTTTCAAAGTGTGGGGAATTAGTAAACTGCCTCTGCCTTGCCATAGACTCAGCACCACCTAAAATAAATACTTGACTTAAACTAAGGGAATTCAGTTGCAATATAATTGGCTTGCTGGGGGAACTGCTTCAAAGAAGCTTAATATGACTTTCTAAAAGTATGGCTTGCTGCTGGATGCCCTTGAAGCTCTTTTTCCAAAAGTTCTTTCTTGTCCTTAGGTTTTATGAATACAACAAAATATGAGTTCTTACTGGGCTGAAAACCAATATAGCTAGATGGCTTTACTTAACTGTATGACTGTTTGTATAACTATTTTGTTATTTGCTTTATTTGTATGACACCCAATAACAAGTATGTTGCAGAAAGACGATGTAGCGAAGTTTGGTCATACTTGAAGAAATCAACTGCACATATTTAATCCCATTGAAGCTGGTTGACACTCAGTGGGACTCCTTTTGAAGTTAACATGCATAGGATTAGGCTGTTAGCCTCCAAGGTGCAAGCACTCTTTCGCTACTTCAGCCTAACAGCTCTTTCAAAATCTTTCTCTCATTTCAGATTTCATGGTGAAGGCTATCAGGAAGGATATGCTGAAGGAACACGTGCTGGACTCCTTGAAGGAAGGCAATATGGCATACAACAAGGTGCAAAGATTGGCTTAGAAGTATGTGTTAAAAAATAAAATGAGCATTTTGATCAAAACAAGCAACACGACAATCTGTGTTTGTTGGGGCCTGAATGTATATTCATCTATAAAGTGAGCATCACTATTTCTGCTGTTCTGTTACTGGACATATCCAAGTTCCATGCAAAATTCATATTGTACTAACAATCCTAGATTCAAACAGGTTCTTTTAGGCTTCATACTTAAGTATGTTTACTTGGAAGTAAGTCCCGTTAAATACGGTACATATCTGAGATTTTCTTAAATGAAACAAACATAATTGGCATAACAAGAAAAAATAAATGATCTCTTTCCAAATTTGTAGATTGGATCATACCTTGGTTTTGCAATGACATGGCAGAAATTGCTTCATAAAGGCTCTGATGAGAAAAACAGGTAGGTTTTTTTTTAAAAAAATAAAGCCAGCGTATCATGCATTGGTCCTGTTTGTTTCCTTCAGATTAAAAAGAGAGAGAGAGAGAGAGCAGATAATATCACAATAGAAGGAGGAGAGAGAAAGTAGCACCATAAGTCAATAACACCATCAATAAAATAATTGGGGAGGTAGCAGCACTGGTCACTGAGAGTGACCAAGATTTAAGCGCCAAATATCTATTAATTTTATTTCATGAAATTTATACACTGCTTGGTTGTGTAAAAAAAAAAAACACCCTCAAAACATTTTACAAAAGATAGAACCATAAAGTGAGGGAAAAAATTACAATACATTAAAACATACAAGAAGTTAAAATACTAAAACGGTTTAAAATTCACACTAGCGTTTCTAAGCATCTGGGTAGGCTTGAGTAATCAAGAACATTTTTAGCTGGCGCCAAAAAATAATACAGTGGAGGCGCCTGCTTGATATCAATAGGCAGGGAGTTCCAAAGTGTAGACGCTGCCACACTAAGTGATTGGGTTCTGACAAATGTGGAGCAAGTATTATGTGACACCTGTAGTAGTATCATACCAATAACTCTTAGCACAGTATCATACATTGTGCCGTTTTATTTGTGTTCAGCAACATTACATCTATATCAGGATTCAGAAAGCATGATTCTGAACGCTTGGCTTTGCAAATTTAGCAATGCTCAAGCATGGTATTCGGTTGACTCTCACTGGGCAGTACAGATGTTTTTACCTTCTGAAACAAAGGGATGTAAGTTAAACCATGTGTCTCCTCTCTCTACCACCCCTTTATAACATGCTTTCATGCTGGTCTGGCTGGATTACCTCTGTATTTTTAAGTGTTTTGGCAATGACTGCCACCAAATATGTGGATGCAGTTTCCATTCCTCCTTAAGATACAGAGGTGACTGTTAACTGGCAGGAATCCACTGCTAGACATGGAGATGAGGTCATGTGTAGGATATCAGGGTTTTATATATATATAGACAAGCATTTCTGGGCTCACTGCCTGGCAAATGGATGCCTCTCTGACCCAGCAAGTGCCAGATTGCTAAATAGGGGTATTTATTTATAAGTTTTGATTGCATTGCTAGTTAGTGCTCTGAAAAACAACTGAAATGTGGCCCTAACCCATTTCATTTGTTCTCTTGCATTTAAGCATCTGTTGCTGAATTGCCTTCACTAAGCATGTTGAAAACCTGTGTTTACATGAATTCTTTAAAAAGTATATGAAAACATTTTCTGAGCTAGTGTTGTTCCGCATACAGGTAGAAGATACGGGTGTGGAACATCTTTGTTCAAATTCCATTTGTTCAAGCATCTTTTTTAGTTACTGACTGTTCCCTTCTATGGAACAGGAAATAATTTAGGGTTGTCATTTGATTTAAGGAATCAGTTGGTTGATTAAGCTTCTCTTTGGGGGCCCATGGGTCCGTATGCAAACTGGAGAAAACAAGCTCTCTTACGTATTCTGTTGGCTACAGTAGAATGCTTACTTCAAACCTATTTCCAGTGGAGAGACCCTATGACTGCTAGGGAAGACTGCTGTGTATGCTTGTGCGCTCATGGGCACCATGTTGCCGACTCCTACCTTAGATGGTAATCAGTTAATATATACATTTGTTTGGTTTGGATCCAGAGGTGCTTTTCTGAGAGCACAAAGCAGGAGGGCTTTTTCTGATCCTGTGCAAAAAAGACAAAATGAGAATTCAGACATATTTGCAAAACATTGCACAGGAGGTGGGGAAGAGTACTTTCTTCACACATTCAATTTGAATGTCCAAAGTGTGCTACTTTCTATATATGATTTGAAGATATTTCAGAAGAACAGGTTTTCAAATGGATTACTACATATAATTTTAGGGTGGCATGGCTGCATCTCATGCTGGTTTAATAAGGGGGGCAAAAAAGAATTCTGTGGATTGGTCAAATGTCAAGGCTCCTCTGTTGCAATCCCTCAGGAAGAGGCAATGCTGGTCTGGGTATCACAGTCCTGACTTGCGTGATTTGCCTTTACAGGTATTATTGATGCCAAGGCATAAAGGGCCATTGTCAAAGTGGGTCCCACATCTCAGTGGTAGATATTTGTGAACATTGCTTTGATTTTTGTGAGTTGTCCATCTTGGTGGTATGATGCTGAAATGAACAACAGTAGCAAAATACATTTGAAGGGATTGTGTGACCAAAGTCTGTATTTCAGAACATCAAATTATTAAATACTGTTTGTAAAATAAAATGGTCTTATTTTTTCAGTAAAAAGATAAAAGCTCTAGAGTCATTAATAGAGATGATTCGGACATTTCCTTGTGAGGATCCAGCCTATGACAAACTTCAGGAAGACCTGGAGAAAATCAGAGGACGGTTTAAACAGGTTGGAAACTGATTTTAGTATTCATTTCAGCTGTATTCAAATTGTATGCTATTCCCATGGAATAATAATGTAATCATCATAGCTGATATCCAGTGTTGCATGAGCAGACCCGCCCCCCCCTGTTCCCCCCCCCCCAATACCTTCCCATGTCTCCCAAAATCTGCTTTGGAGAATATGGAACAGATTTTGGAGGTGTGCAGGGTGCTGTAGCTCAGAGGGAAAGATAGGAAAGTTCCATTGCATGTGCAGAAAGCCATTCCTGAGGCATATAGACACAGTAAGATTTAGTGCTGTTTTTGTCGGGGGTACTCAAGGGATATGCAGTACCGGCACTCTTTTTTGTTGCTGTTAAAAAATGTTGCACTTACTGTAACAATATGCTGAGTACCGACCCATATTTTTCTAGGAAAAAAAGCACTGAGTAACTTGACTAACGGGTAATATCAAACTAAATCATACTAAGTAAGCTTAGGTACATTGGTTTTAATGGATCTGTTCTGAGTGTGACTGACATTGTATATCACTTGAGGATAATGCATAGTATAACTATGAAAACCATTGCTTACCATTTCTGTTTTTCATTTTAGGTTCGTTCATTGCTGCATATTCCTTCTAGTGTTAGACTTGGTGCTGAAGGATCTGCACTTACATTCTGAAAAGGACCACAGATGGAGAAAAGAACTCCCAGCAGGCTACTAAAGAAGTGGTGAAATCTTGAGTGGAGAAAATGAGGCTAGAAAGTTGTTGTTTTACTCACTGAGAGGAAGACTAACTCTTTACAGGAACAGAACCAATAAATAAGTTTGTATGTTGATTGAATTGCAGTGCCAGTTCAGTTTGCAGAGTCCTGCTTAAAGCTGGCAGTATGTGGAGTAGACTCCATGGTGATTTGTAGTAGCTATAGTACTGGTTTAGGAAACGACTACAACACAGTGGCTTGTTAATATACTGGTGTCATTTGTATTGAGTAGGTAACTTTGAAGTGACTTCAGATACTTCGATCTGGGTCTTGTAAACACTTTCAAATTTTCATTTGTAAACCTGACATTCTGCTGGCAATGTGTGTAAAGATATATCGCACTATATTAGTGCAAGAAATGCAGCAACCTAATCTGTAAAACAGATGTTATCCGTATATGTAGTTGTGTCCCCCTCCCCATGCTGTGCAGTCTCAGCTGATATTACTATAGTGATATAGTTCACAGATGAAAGCATACTTTTTAATAGATATCTGACCTGCTGGCCCTCAAGGAATGTTTCATTCCAAAACACCACTTTTCCTTTGAAATATCTCACACACTGAGATAAGAAATATCTTCAGTACTGAGATGTGGAAATGACTTAGCCTGGCTGTTATACATTTTCTAGAAAATATAATTAGACTCTCATCAAAATAGGGAAACAGAAGTGGGAACCTTTGCAAAACATTTCAAGTGCCTTTGTGGTCCAGCACACACACACACCCCTGCCCTGGCTGCAGTTCTTTAAGCTTTTTAAAGGATCCATTTGGGAAGGGAACAAATTGACCCCGTGTACCCCTTTTCCTCCTACCTGTGCCCTTAACTGGTTGGTTAAGGATAAGTAAAGTAAGTACCAGTTTAACTCTCAGCTCTGGCTAGGAAAATCTATTTCTTCACTCTGTTCTTTATTGCCAGACACTAGACAACACAAGACCAGCATACATGCTCAGTTAAAGGAAGTTGGATGGTTTGCTTTCAAAAGCCAGTTTCCCTGCAGTTTTTGGGATTCCCACTGACAGTGTTGACTCTTTCTGCCCTACCCGTTTTTAATCTCAGCAACTCTGCACTTGGAATATTCACTTTTTAAATGGAGGGAGTTATATTCCTAGTGCCTGTGAACATCTTTATGTAATAACTAATTCAGTTTAGGTGTGATTTCCTCCCCCCCCCCCAAAAAAAACCCCACACGAAAAAAAACCCATGCATGTTTGCTGGGGACAGGGCAAAGAAGAAGCTGACCATAACTCTGGTTTCCCCCTATTATCTTGTTCTGTATCTGTATACATGTGCTGCACCCATGCAAGGAAAAGGGTATCCTTTCTGTTTAAGCTACCAAATAGATCACAGTAAGCAACCCGCTGGTTTAGGGCCACCTAGTGGGAAAAGTAAATATATCATCTAGGAAATAAAGATGTAAAACTACTTTTGTGTTTCACTGGAAATTCCAAAGGCGGTTGATAATTTTTCAAGAGATCCTTTTTTCATATATAGACATGTATTCCTCAAAACCTAACCTCCAAAATGAGTGGAACGTTGTTTACTTAAACTGCTTTGGGAAAATAAAATACTGAAACCAGTCTCTTCCCCCCCCCCCATAAGACCCATTTTTATGTTATGCGGCTTTCTGTGTTTTTACAGCTTCATTGTATCGTGCAGTACACTGATTTCCAGCTTTGCCTTTTCATTTCAATGAGATTTCAGGATTTTTTCAATTGCAAACATAAGCAAATGTTCTTCTCCCTGACCTTTGTTCTGATGCAGGATAATCTTCATTCATGTCCTCTAGTTCCATGGTGGATTGTTCAGTTGTAACCATTTACTAATGTTTTGTTCATAATTACAACTCTTAATATTGTTTGTAATGCTGATCGTGGAACTCAAATGTACTGCATGAGATGGTCACATCCACAGCCTGTTTTGTATTGTGTCCCCTGTGTGGTGTTAGATGTCATTTTGGAATATCTTTTTCTTTGTATTAAAACCTTTTTCTTCATATTCTCTTGTGGCAGTCCAGTTCACTATCTAAACTGCAGACTCATGAGAATTTATTAACCCACTTAATTTAGTCGGATTTTTGTGAGGGGACACAAATTAGCTAAAATAAACTAATGTGGGAGCACAATGAAGGGGAAGGAGTCTCTAGCAAGGGGACCAGAAGTAATTTAGCTATATAACCCATTAAGTAAAATTTGATATACATAAGCCCTCTTCAAAAGTTACAATAGGCTAATGTAACCAGGTCATAGGCTGGTAGCATGTTTGCTTTCTCCCATTCCATCACCAGTCTTTTAATTTTCCAATTCATAGAGGCTCCCCCATCACTACCTGTTTTAAAATCCTGATTTTTCTAGGGTTCTAAACCACATGGGGATTCTCCACAGGTACAAAAGGTTCCCCGCTACAGAGGTTTGCCAGCTCTGAGAAGAAAAGCAATGCAAATGGCAATGGGGGAATGGAGCTAGACCATTTGTTCATGTGTTTACATTTACCTAATTATAATGGCTGAGGAAGGTGAAATAATATTGCTGATTTGCAGTCAAGGGCATGGATCTAGCCAGTGTTCAGAGGTGGTGGGCGTTAGAGCCCACAAACAACATGTTGCCCTTTCCCAACCTAGCTAGATGTGCACCAGTGGAACTGCAACCTCTTATGCCTTACCCTTGCCATTCTGGAGATGCTCCAACCCCACATGAGAATATTTTTGGCTGGTGCAACGGACTGCTGTGGGGAGGAGGAGACACACAAGTTCCTTTGTCTGAGTGACTTTCCAGTTGCACATTTCTGAATCCAAGCATGTATGCGTGCAATAAAAGAGGCCTTTTGTTGCCCAGGGACTTAATTTTCAGTTTTATAAAATACTCTTGGCTAAAATACCTTGCATTAGGATATGGCAGCTATCTCTTTGTTTTACTAGAAATGGCCAACTGCAGAGACTTCTCTGCCTGCTTGACAGAAATCTGTATTGCTTTGACAGGTGAGAAGGAACTATCGGTTGGAGCACCGACATGAGAGGCTTGGAAGGGATCCTTTACATCCTCTGGCAGTTCCTTCCCCCACCTACTCAGGACCACTAACTATACCAGAAGAAGTTCATCAGTTTATTAAATCTGATGGTTTGATTTATGTTGTAGGACTGATCAATGCACACAGCCATTTTGGAAATATCACGGTACGAATTGACACTTTAATTTCTACTTTGTAAGAGACATGTTTATTGATTTAAATTTAATAAATTTATATACTGCCCTTCATCTGAGGATCACAGTTTATTTGTAACTTGAAAGTTATTTCCAAAATGACTCGTGTGCAATTGATCCATTAAGCGTTAAGAGTTAATTTGTATATGGATTTCTGTCTAGAGACATTTGTTGAGTTCCTCTGCTTCGGAAGTTAGGGACTGAGACTTATTTAATTAATACATTTGATTAATTATTGTTAAGAGCCAGTGACTATTTATGTAAAAATCTTTGGTGTTCTCCTTACTGTCCAGCTGTATAGTGTGTACCTTTGGAGGAATGGTTGTAAATTAGCAACAAATCCACCTGCCCCCTAATATTACAGACTAGCTTAGGAAAGGTGTTGATTCCTTTATATAGGATCTGGTTTACACAAAGGAGATTAGATTAATCTCAATTTGCAAGGTTTTTGAAACTTAAGATCCATAAACTCTTTTATGTCTACGCCTATTGTTCTCGGTACTACCAAATTAAATATACACCATGCCAAGTGTGGAATGTCTCTTTCTAGGCGGCAGCTTTTAAAGTGAAGATTTAATTATATCAAAGACTCTACACTTAGGAGTAACACAACCTGGACCATTAAAATATATAAGTAAAGGTCTCCCTTGTACAAGATATTACACTCATGTTTGACACAGACAAAAATGACCCTTATGCTTTGATCCTAAGTAGCATGCTGCCTTTTATGTTTCCTTGTCTGCAACCCATTCTGCCAATTAGTTATTTTGGTTATTTAAAAAATGGTTAGAGCAGAATAACTTGAGGTTTGGAAGACTTAAACACACACACAACATTGTTAATGCCACTTGGCTTGATTGTCCTTTTGACTATTAGTTACAATGCCATGTGAACTTACTTGCAGGGATGTAGGTCTATGCAATTGGCAAAGTAGTCAAACCAAAGATCAAAGAATATTAGTAAATAAATGCATTAATATGTAAAGGGTGACCCTAGGCAGAGGGGGTCGTTTTCAGCCCGAGGGCTGCATTCCTTCATGGGCAGCCTTCTGGGGGTTGTGGTTGGATACGTCTCTGGCTGGACACACGCCACCATCCATCCATCCATGCAAGATGACATTACAGTTCAAGGACCTGGGGAGGGGACACTGTCCTGGAGGAGTGCATTCAGCCCCTAGGCTTGAGGTTTCCCACCCCTGTGTATTTACCATAAACCACTGAGGTCAGTGGAGCTTTTCCCCAGGTACATATGTATAGGATTGCAGCCTACAAGTGGGGGTAATTTTTGGTATTATAAGTTAAATAACTTCAATAGCTTTCATGAGTGCAAATATAATCGGACCTTAAAGCAATTTTGCCCAAGTGCAGCTTCATTGCTCACATTGCTAAAAACGGACCATTAATTTTAAATTTTTTACCATTTATATCCTGCCAAAGTAGCTCAGTCCTGCCCTCAAGAGTGTTTATAACATTAAAAACACACAGATGACATCTATAGAAATAACCACTCATGGTAGCTGCAAAAAACAACAACACCCCACCCCAAAATGAATAAAATCACAATTTTTGGGTGAGGGTTAGTTATACATACGGATTTCAGCGGGACCTAAGGGTGAGCTATTTATTTCATTTAAATGCCTTCTAACCCACCATTCCTGACAAAGTCTAGGGCAGAACATTGTGTCCCCTTTTAACATAAACCTCTAGACCAGTGGTTCCCAACCTTTTTTTGGCCATGCCCCACCTAAGCGTCTCTAAAATCCTGATCCCCACCACCCCGTGACACATACAGTAATTCTTATAATTCAAAAAGTGAACTATTCATGTGGAGGAAGCCTAAAAGGCCATTAACTGTTAATAACGCATTCTCAAATTGTTCCCCTTAAAAATCAAGTGCCCCTTTGTGGGGCGTGTGCCCCACGTTGGGAACCATGGCTCTAGACCTTTTGCATATAGATGTATGAGGGGTGGCAATATTCTGCTCACTTGTTCACTAACAGCATAGTCCTATGTATGTTTACTGAGAAGTGAGTCCTCCTATGTTTAGTGGATCTTATTCCTAGGTAAATTGCCCTCAGAACTGCAATTTGCAGCCTAATTCTTGTAGGCAAGACAAAGCACTTCATACCTGAATGAATTATTTGTGGTTTACTTTGGCTTCATTTTAATTAAATTTAACTACCTGCTCTGCTTGTCTTGTTGCTGCATACAGTCTGCGCGTACCCCAAATAATGAAGAATGGTCAGGGATGATGGCTGCTGTAGTCCAGCACTCTCTGGAGGGCACAAAGAAAATTCCCCCAACCAAGTTTAAATGAATGGAGAACATTCTCCCTCATAGTTTAAAGAATCCAGTAGATCTGGAGGTTGAGTTCAGTGAATTCCTTCCCCAAGAGCATTTGTTCTCTGAGGCCAATTCCTGCCTCCTGAATTCCGGAGTTTAAACTGTGAGGGTGCATTCCTTGTAGTTCAAAGGGCTGTGGGGGTAAATCAGATAAGCATAAGAGATCTCTGGGCATCATTTGAATATCAGTAAGAGCAGAGAGCCAATCTTGGGAGACGTTCTTAATATCTGGTTTCTGGGCTTGAATATTAATTTTTTACATAGTAGTCCAGGCAGGAAGCAAACAGCAGGGGAGTAATATGATTGCTGCCGTTTTTATTTCATGGTTATTTTTAAACAGTAGCAAGTAAAAATATTCAGGATGACCAGAAGAATATGGTGAATACAAGATAAACAATTTGTAGAAATTATGAGAAATGAGGGAACAGTTTAGAGGCCAGAAATAAGGTACCGGTATATGAGTTTGAAACTGTCATCTGCACTCTACATTTTGAGCAGTATACAACTTAGAACAGTTGTGGGCTGCCCCTCGAAGAATTCTGGGAACAGAAGTTTGTTAAGGGAGCTGAGAGTTGTTAGGAGACCCCATGCTGTGGTCTAAACCACTGAGCCTAGGGCTTGCCGAATCGTTGCTCGGTCCCAGCTCCTGCCAACCTAGCAGTTCGAAAGCACATCAAAGTGCAAGTAGATAAATAGGTACCGCTCCGGCGGGAAGGTAAACGATGTTTCCGTGCGCTGCTCTGGTTTCGCCAGAAGCGCCTTAGTCATGCTGGCCACATGACCCGGAAAAACTGTCTGCGGACAAACGTTGGCTCCCTTGGCTAGTAAAGTGAGATGAGCGCCGCAATCCCAGTCATTCACGACTGGACTTAACTGTCAGGGGTCCTTCACCATTTTTTACTCCCCTCACAAAGCTACAATTCCCAGAGTTCCCTGAAAAGAGGGGTTGACTGTTAACATAGCCTACTCTGGGAAATGCAGCTCTGGGTGTGTGTGTGTGTCTCCTAACAATTCTCAGCAGATCCCAGCATTTGAGGGGAGCATTTGACTGCTTCAAATGGTATGGTGCTGCTTTAAATGTAGTGTGCAGTTTCAGCTCCCGACACCACCCTACTCTCACAAAAATATTGGCCCAAAGCTGTACTAGTATGCTGTATACCAAGTGTGCCTGCCTGCTTACTACCAATACTACCATTGCTTTCATCCCAATATCTTCTCAGTGTCCTCAAAGCATCTTCTACCTATTTGTAGTTCTTCCTATAATACAGGGTCCCAGGGCCACTTCAGGCAGCAGATATTGGGGGGGATAAGGAATGGTCTTGAGGCGTTGAAGGACCAAGCTGTGTGTGTCACTAAGTTAACCTGCTGTCCTGTGGTGCTATTCTATCACCGGTGTTCCGATAAAATCAAATAAACTTGTCAGGTGCCATATTGTCCTTCACTTCAAGCAACAAAATGCCTTGGTATGGTCCTGTAGATACTTGAAGTGAGAGGAAGATTATCAGCTCTGTGTGTAATTAACATGCTTTTATGCTGTACAATTGTACGGTATAACATAATCAGCTAGAAATTGTCAGCAAATTAACAGTAACTTTCTCTGTTTGAAAACATTACAGGTGTTTGTGTGTCAAATCCTGACATTTGGGGATGTTTCTGAAAGAGTTGGGTGAGAGAATTCATATGGCCATGATCATCATTTACAAAACCACACTTCTCATAAAATGATTGTGGTTCTCTAGCAATAGCTTGGTTGTATGAAAACATCTTCACACAGTTTTCTTATGAATGGCAATGTCACCTGCCAAAATGAAAACAATCTTATCCTTTGTATACTCAACTGCCTCTGAAATGAAGCGGGAGAACTCTTGAGAAATGTCAACTTCCTGTTTAGAGAATTCCTATAAACTAAAAATTATAAAGTGACGGTGAGTACAACAAACAGCGTTGCACATGTCAGCTGTCTGCTTGGTATTTCTAAGGTAGAAAAAGCCTTCTCTGCACTTCAAAGGAAACGATCAAGTACCAAGTAGCCCTCAGCCTTTTCAATTTTGGGAATACCAATTTTAGATAGACTGTGCTAAAAGCAGAAATGTTACAATAACCATTTCTTATTGTTTTTAATTGTACCTGGTTTTCCCCAAAGCGTTCATTTTCTTTCCCCAAGTAATGTTCCATCATGCTTTTTAACTATAAAGCCTGCTTGAATACATTTTGAGAGCAGCATCTATCTTTTGTCTTGAGAGGGCCGGACAGCTGAATAGAATTTAGAAGTGTTTCATACTGGGGCTCAATGATTTCATAGCAGACACAACAATTGTATTTTCAAATGGGTCTGCCTGTTTTTAGGGCCCTGGTTGAGGAAAATATTGTGTGATGCCTAGACAGCCTCCTCATCTAGCATTGGTACAAAATGGAGATCGATTGCATATGTTGTTGCTTTCCGTTGGAGCATGAGTGCTTTCTTCAAATAATCTGAAGGTATAATTAAAGTTTTAAATCTTTCGGCCCCCTCTGAATCTGGGGACTAATCAATATTGCATGGAATCTTTCTTGAATGTAAGAACTGTGAGTCAGCAGCCCTTTAATTTTTTTAGTTGGTGCTATTGTTCCAACAGCAAGCTTTACTGCTATTGTCCAGTGTTTGTCCAGCTCACGTTTACTGGACTGTGGGAACGGATTAGGGTTTCATGGCTCCCCCCTTCTTGCATAAACTCTTGATCAAAGACATTCCTTGGATGACAAAACACTGTATACTGTGTCACACAGTCCTGACCAGACTGCACGAACAGTAGTTTAAAAACACATGCCTACATTGTTCTCTAACTGGCTTTTAATTTTTTTTTAAAACCCAACACAAATTTTGGTATAGGCACACTTTTTTTTTTTAGGCTCAATTTACTATTTTTATAAGCAAATGCAGCCACATATACAATTTGGTCACGGTGAACAGCTACCAGAGAGGTAGCCCACTCCCAGATTGAAAGTAATGCAAGACTCCATCTGTCTATGGTCATTGCAGTTGAGATTTGACAATAATAGAGTAATGTGCCACCCCAATCCCTGAGCAGCGCCAAGATTGCAGGGGTTCCAGGCACTTACCAATGGTTCATGTTTCCATTTGGCACAACAGAGACTGTGTTATCTTTATGATATAAGGTTTATTTACACATATATACCACCTGAGCGTACGATGGAGGTATTCACAACATCAACACCCCAAAAAGGGTCTTGTTTCTCCCATAGCCTTTAATTCAAACAGAAATCAAATGTTGCTCTGCCTCTGTCTCCAGTCTGCTGTTTTTTCTTCTGTCCACCATCACTGCAACTCAACTATGGCTTTTCCTGCTAACTAACCACGAGATGCTGGAGGGGCACCTCCCATTTGCCATCTCACACAGAGCCCCCTTCCTCCCCCACAACATAGGGAATGTTTTATATGGTTGCATGTTCTAGCAATGCATTTTCTCCTCCGTAAAAGCAAGATACTGTTATATAAAAAGTGAGCCAATTCATTATGACTTATTCCGTTTTAAGGTACGTATTGACCCTGCATTTCAGTCTGGTGATTCCCGAACGCACCTTGCAACAGATTGTGACAAAGCAAATGGCAGGGGCAGCAAAAGATATGCTGGAATGGGACTGGGGAGAGAATGCCTCTGGTTCTCTGGAGTTTGTTCTTTTGTTGCTACTGCTGTCCATGCAGGGTCCATGGTGGCAAGCCTAGGCAGGGGAAACAAACTTCTCTCACTGCCCAGGAAGGATACTAGGAAGCACTGGAATTAACTGGCACCAGTGGGGGAGCATCTCCTCAGTCAGGCTGGATGGAATGATCTTCCAGGGTTATCTCTGAAAATCCTGAGAGGCTGCCTATAGACTTGTGTTGCTATTTTGTAGCAGGGATTCGAGCACATGCCGGAACCTTGGATTCGCACAAATAAAGTGAATTGTAGGGCATGTCCAAGGGCAATAAATCTACTTAAAAAATAAAAACCACACACAAGAGTCTTTTAACAATTTGGAAAGTGATGCATCAAAAAGTGTGGGATGAATGAATTATTAACAAGAAGGTAAGCAAATCCGGATGAATGCTCATTGCTATACCATAACAAAAATTAAGGGGAGTTGTGAAATTTTTAATACGCTATTTTATACATGCAAGACATAAAGAGAAACGTAAAAAGAATAAGTAAGTGCATCTATCTATCTATCATCTATCTATATCACCAAATCAACCATATTCCGAAAGTTATAGTTGAATCCATATCACCAGACATATACAAATGAAAAACATCAAGTACGTAACAAAAACTACCTGTATATTCAATCTATAAAAACTCAAGTCCAACAGAGAGCTTTCTTAATCCAATTCTCTTAATCTCTTGATCTATTAAAAGGTTTAACACTTCCATTTCAAACATTCATTAACCTTTCTTATAATAAACCTGATATGTTAACATCTGATTACCATGAATTCAGCTACCGAAATATATTAACATATTGTAAGCCCAGAAGACTTATGTGGTCCCAAATGGTGTCTTTTTGTATTGCAAGTAAATTTCTACAAATTTGGCAAAAGCTTATTTTGTCTATTTGCTGCTACTATATAGGAAATTCTTTGTCTTCTGACCTGTTTGACATAATTTACTTTTTTATAATTTGGCATAACGGGATTTCATAGGTAACATCTTTATCTTCCAATATTTATTCACCATCTTGCACTTCCACCACATGTGAACAACCCCCCATCTCAACATTTTCAACATAAGGGAGAGTGGCTCATATTAATTTTCTGTATCTTGGTTGGAGTACTATACCATCTTGTCATTACTATATGTTTCCTCCTTATGCCCATGTTCAAAGAAAAATTGTGAGCAGATTCCCATGTTTCTACCAAGATCTAGGCGAATACTCTCCCCTATCATTTGTGCCCACTTAATCATGCACATTTCAATTTGTTCTGATTCTGTTTGATATTTGAACAAATGTTGATATATTTTAGCTGGCCTATTGTGTATCAGGAACATAGACTATGGGAGTCCAGCTGTTCTAGCAGGACTTGTTGCACTGGCTTCTGCTAGTGTTAAGTTTCTGTATGTGCAATTTCTAATGCCTTATCATTCAGATATTGAATAGGAGGAAAGTCCAAATCGTTATCCTGCTGCTTGCATTCTATCAGTTAGTCACAACATAAATCTGAAAAAATGACCAGAGTCAGACATTTTTTAAGTCCAGCTACAAGTAGTACATGCTCAACTTTCTCACACTGAAATGAAGACTTTAAAAAGTGCTTCCCTTTGAATGATCCCCCCTTAGGCCTACTACGCATGTTGCATGGCCTTGGAGGATTATATTTTGGACCAATTTTGTTGGGTTTGGACAAGGAAAATCCAAGTACAAATCCTTGATCAACCATTATGTTCACCTTGCAAAGTTGTCTTGAGGGAAAACGTAGAACCAGCGCCAGGAGTTGGCATTGTTGGGAATCTTCCAAGATGGCACCAGGGCTGGGTCTCCCACTGCCATACCTCCTGCAGCCCCCTGGCTTTTGCTCCTCCTATCAATATAGATCAGTAATTTCCAATGGGCAATTGTGTGGACAAGGAAATTACTGGGCAGTGGTAACGGTGGGGAGGAGGGCCCATTCAGAGAGAGAGCTCCATTGAGAGACACTTGCCCAGCAGCACAGGGTGATCATAGTATCAGGACATGTTGTAACTCACAGAATCAGGCACGCAAGAGAACCGCAAGGACCTAGACATCAGAAGACTGTATTGTAAAGGTATGGCAAGTGGAACACATGTCAAAACTAATATAATTAGTCAGAGCAGGTAGACAATCTAGTGCTACACTTAATTGAAAAGTGAAAGCTTTTTTGGTCATGTTTAACAAACTGCAAGAAAATGCTGGCCCATCTATTTCATTAGGAACTTTGCAAAACATTGTCAAGGACTGAGACAATCTTTTCACATGGGTTTGTAAATGCATCATGTTTATGAAATAAAGGCTTATTTAAAAAAGAAAGAAATGTGATCCATTACATAGAAACTTTGCATTGTGTTAGTGAGTTTGGGAAGGATTGTGCAAGAATATATTCTGATTATTGCTTTATTCTGGCAGTGTGTGAAAACATTACTCAGCATCTCAATCTTTATAGAACAGATACCAAACTGAACTATACTGAATCATGAACGTTTCTAAAAATAAAGGATAATTGAGTGCAGCAGATTTGTGGTTCACAAACCGTTTCCATTGAATAAAAACACAGGACACAAGCATTGGGTTTTACAAATTTATTTCTAGACTTTTAGGGGAGGTCTTTATTCTTCTTTCTTTTGCTGGAAACTTATCTGTTACAGGTCTGTTGGTGAACATGTGCATTTCAGACCAGTGATGCCAATAAGTACAATATTATTATTTTTAAAGATACAAATCTGATTTGTTTTGCTTTCTATAGATCGTTATAACAATGTGACAAATAAAGCATCTCTGTTGGCACGTGAACCCGCTTATCAGCATTTGGCCTTTTAGTACATACAATACTTAAAATTTTGCAGTACACGCTGCCGCTTCTCAGTGAGCAACACATAATATAACCAACAACCACTAACTCAATAATCTTGTTTGGTTCAGAGACACAGAGATGCCACAAACAGAAATGTCTATGAGGTAAGCAGTAAGAAATGTTCCTGAAATTTGGACAGAATGAATCCAGTCCTCCTGGGTCCTGCGAATGCTAGAAGCCCTACAAGCCTGCTGTCCTTTTCCATTTGAATAAGCTTAGGTAGGATCTTAACTGCGTTTGCCCTCAAAAATGAAGTTCTAATTCTGTTTTGGTTTAGCAGCATACAGGCAACTAGATTATTCTTCACCATACAACTCTGTTAGCTGGCTTACTTAATGAGATTTACAGGTTGTTGTTTGTATTTTTTTTTTAAATTAGCATTATGCTATAATTAACATCAACAAAAAACCCTAATATATCATAACAGATTAAACACACACAATACTTAAATTCCAGAAGATAACCTATCATACCGCATGATGATTCCCCAGTGATGGAAAGCATCGGGCATATAAGAGTTATATTATAATGCACCTTTCATATATCAAATGTGGCTAATAACACAGCTTAAAAACTACTATGATAATAAACCCCAGATCAGAAAAAAAGAATCCACTTTATAAAAAAACAAAAACAAAAAAAACACATAACCAAAAGAACCTGACATTACTCAATCTTCTGAAATGTCTGCTGTTTTAACATTAGCACAAACTAGTTGCAAATCGCGAGACCCATTCAGAATAAGGTCCAATGCATTTCAGCTTGCAGTAGAACTATGAGGCATTGTGAACGAACATTAAAACCTGATCTAAACACGGTTAACTGAAGTATGAGGTATTGTGAAGCAGGAACCTTTTTTGGAATAGAGCAGTAAATCACATTAAGTAAAAATTGATCACATAAAAAAAATCTACCAAAAAATGTCAATAATATAATTTTCTATGAGAAAATTTAAAACCTATAACATGGCAGTATATGACATTGTATAAACAAAAAAAAAAAAAAAAAAAAAACAAAAAAAGACCACAAAATAGCAGCAAAACACAATGACAAAGATACAGAAAAGCAATGTTAATTTTTTCTTTTCAATTCATGCTGGGAATTTATCCATAGCAGCTCAATAAAAAAATGGGAGCATCCGCTCCTTTTTTTTTTTCCTTTTTAAAACTTTTTTTTGTTTGTTTTTTACAATCAACACCTTAGCGGCAGTTTCTCACATACATTTTGCCATCACATTCTCCTCAAGCATCAACTTCAACAGCTATGTCCACGTCCCTTCAGCTACTTTCTACAATAATAATAAAGAAGATACATAGCCAAGATGTGCAAATTTTCTATTTGTAGCTAAATTAAAAAAAAGGAGGGGAAATACACTGGATTAAGAACTTTTCTTTTCTTTTCAAGTACACCAATTCTACACTTTTAACTATGGTGCTTTCTCATGGTTATTTTGGAAACATCTGGGACAAATGTGGTACTATCTTGACATGTCCTCATTTCTTAGTAAGATGAGTTAAAACCGCAACATCAAGGGCAGCAAGATCTTTTTGCTTTCTCAGAATCAAGGGGGTGATTTATTTTACAAATTATACTGGCCTTCTGAACATCCTCTGCAATAAATATTCTTTTTAGCCTTAACTATAAATTATATATTTTAGTGTTTAATAGCCTTCAGTTGTACAACATCTAGAGAAAATTCTCAAAATATGTGTCCTATAGGTAAACCTTTCAGGCCCCTAAATTTATATTCTTTTTTAAAAAAATGAATTGGCACCAAAAGATTTCTAAACATCTCTTCTATTGAAAAGGTTAGGAAGATATCCTGGCAATTTTGTGAATGCAATTTCTCTGACTGGAACACAACCCTTCAGAAAAAAACAACAACCCCACCTTTCCTCACACCATAGTTAAATGCACTTGCTTTGCAATTCTGAGTTTGCACACAAGCACTTTATATATATATTTATATATTTATATATATAATTTCCAAACCATTCCATTTGAAGAAAAAAAAAATTCCCACACACAAAAAAGAAAGTATTTCCTATACCTAATGAACTGAAAGTGCTTTGAAATGGAATGGTTTTAAAACAACAACAACAATAATAAAGAAGATAAAACTGTGGATTCAACCTGGATATAATTAGGCTGTGTATCGTTTGGGTGAAAACCAGCACGTTTTTGTACACTACAAAAATAGGAAGGTTACAAAAATATATTATATAGTTATTGGAACTTCTCTTTAATGTTGGAACAGAATGTTGGATCTTTTTCCTGACCATGTTAAGCTGGAACCCCAGAAGCCTTACACACAGGTAATCCACAGGCACAGAAGATTAACATATAATAATGCTGATTGCTAACATATACTAACGTAAAGGTTACATTAAAACCATTTATAAGGTGAAGAGGATAAAAACCTAAGGGGATAAAATAAACATTTACAGATGAATTATAAAGTGACTAAATGCATAAGCAAGCAAGATACAGAAAAGCCTAGAACTGCATTAAAGCTATGCTTTTTAAAGGGGAAAAAACACACACCCAAAACACATATAACCTATCTAAAAAAAACACACCCTCTTCTACTTTAAAAATGGTTGGCTTTTTAATATGCAATAATCAAATCTAATACCTCCCCTGGAGAGACATTTTGTGTGTGTGTGTGTGTGTGTGTGTGTGTGTGTGTGTGTGTGTTAATGCCTATTTTTACAACATAAAGACAAAAACACTTTAATATATAAAAAACTAATTGATTATTATTGTATAAAATCTTCTATTTTTGTAGCACAAACCCCTGGAGATCATGCAAATACTATTTCTTTTCCTTTTTAAGACGGTTGAGAGTGAAGGGGGGGTTGTCTGTTAAGAGTCACAAAGGGTAGGAAGGAATAGCGAAGAAAAGAATGAATGACATTTTCCCTTCTGGTATAAAAAGTCCTGGAGAAAAGGTTTTCCTGGGTTGGGGAAGGGAGGGGCAGGGGGGGGGGAGAGAAGATCCTGATTCCACTTCCTTCTCAGGTGCCCTTTCACTGTTTGCTGGTACTGCCAAGCAAACCCAACTGCAGAAGTCCTCCTTAAATATTCACATCTCTAACATCAGTGGGTGTGCAGGAAAGATCAGCTTCATCGTCAACAGTCTTTGTTTCTGAAGATATGTTGTGTTGCTGTGCCTGGCGTAGACTAGATTCAAGGAGGGATTCAATCTGTTCTTGGCAGGCTCGTAAACAATCCTGCGAAATTTTAAGAGAAGGGGAAAACTCTTTAGCAAAACATAAGAGAGACGTGTGCACAGCCAAATAGCTTATCCCTAGAAAGCAAATAAACAAATGGAAAAGAGTAAGTAATAAATAAGCCATAATAATACAGAAGTGGCCACCACTGTTCTCCAACTCAAATGCCCAGTGCATGTGGTGTAGATATGAATCTGGAGGTGGGAAGAAATAGGAGAATGCAATGCCTGGTGACCCTGGCCCCTGATGTTCACACTTTGTTATTATTTCATTTATTCCTTGTATCCTGCATTTTTCCCCAAGGGAAGCCCAAAGCAGCTAACAACTAACAACTCAATTCACACAAAATATCGAAATAATGAATACAGGTAGCAACCGTTTGGGGTGTGCCTGATTATGTGTGCAACCCCCGCAGACCAGGCAATTCGCTTGAATCACCTGGCTCTTGCAGCACCAAAAGACATGCATCTTTTAGTTCTGTGCTGCCCCACATAACAGCTGACTGATGCGACATTGCAGCCGTGCCAGCCATTTAAGAGATGTTAGGTGCCAAACCTGG